>NW_018250509.1:52475-61941 GCF_001263595.1 Phalaenopsis equestris | reverse complement strand
TATATATATACATGTATATATATAAAAGATGGTGGCGGCTCGAGATACTCTGCTAGGGTTTCTGGAGTGAAGATGAACCTGTGGTTTCCGGCTGGCGATGTCTGGAGTTATAGTGGTGGTTCGAATAGTTTCATTTCTGCTTGGACTCACTTTTGAAGGTTGGTTTCTGATTTACTTTCTTCCCGGGTTTTGAGGTTTTTGAATTTTTATTGTTATATTGAAGGTTGAAGAAGTTTTTTTCTATTCGGGTGCTTCCATTATGGCTCTTCCTATTGATGTAGAAACTAATGCTCAATGGATAAAGGCCACTTATTCAGGGGTGGTCGACAAAGCAAATGAAACATTAGAGGACCCTGATAATCTAGTGTTCCCTTAAGCCTTTCATGACACTGCTGTTGGAAAGGGCTCATCTCTTATTATCCATCCGGTAGGATCTAAGGATTGTGAACCAGATGTTTTCTTCTCTACATAAGAGATTACAAATCTGAAAGAAAAAGTTAAGTTTACCCTTTTTGTAAAGTTCCTGTTGGGTCACCCACAGATGGAGCTGGTGAGGAACTCTTTTGAATCGCTTAAATTTATTGGAGGCATGGAAGACAGGTTTATTAGATGGGAGACATCATTTGATTCAGCATACTGTGGAAGAGGACTATGCAAGGTTGTTTGCAAAACAATCCATTATGATTGTTGGAACATCCATGAAGATCTTGAAATGGACTCCTAACTTTGATCCAAGTAACGAACCACCTGTAGTTCCTATCTGATTCAAACTGCTGGGTCTCCCTCTCAATCTCTTAAACCTGAATGCCCTCGTTAACATTGGACGTGCCATAGGCACACCTTTAAAGGTGGACACTCATACTTATAACAATGCCAGACCAGCACTTGCTAGAATTCTCATTGAAAGGCATATAACACTTCCAGAACTGAAAAGAGTATGGATAGGGTCTGATCTAGAAGGTTTCTAGTAAGAAGTGGTGACTGAATGAAGTCCTTACTACTACCAACATTGCAAAAAAGTTCAGAAATATAGTGGATAGGTGTTACAGGCTCCACCCCAGCTAAAATAAACTCCAATAACAATTCTAAGGAGACTGCCAATGGGAATGTTGAGATACCGAGAATTTTTACTAAATGGTCTAATAGCAAGACTTTTGGAGATCTTGCTGCTCCGAATTAGCATCTTACTACTGAAGCAACCAAAGGAGTAGAATTTTTTCCTTCTCATTAGAAGTTTCAACTTGATCTCTCCAACGGGATCCCAACTCCTGCCTCTCCAGCTGGCTTTCAATTTGAAGAAGGGTAATGTTTTCCCATTCCCTCTCCTCACACAAGATCTGGGAAGGAAATGAATCCTGCCCCCCCACCCCTCAGGAAGATGGGGAATGTAGTATTGCAGTTCCTCCCCAGGTCACTAGAACTGTGAATGACTAGCTTACAGATACTTTTTCAGATACTCTTATGGAGACTAGTAGCCCATCTGTTGAGATGGTGATGGAAATGAATCAATTACTAGAAATAGATTGACAAGTCTAGAAGGCAAAGAAGAAAAAGAAATCTAATGTGGATGATAAGAAGCTGATGGCAGATATACCTACTCATATTTCTGGAAGCTCCTAGACATCTCAAAGGATGTCCACTACTCAATCTTTAAGGGGCGAACTAGATCAAGATCTCAGCCCTCCCTTCACCCACGCACTCAAATTGATTAATTTATTGTGTTGGAACATAAGGAGGATTGCCCACCCCTTTTGAATAAAGAGGCTTAAATATCTAAATAGGAAGTATAAATTTTGGTGTCTAGACATTTTGGAACCTTTGGTTCATCAAAATTGTCAGAAATATCTCAAATTCTTCCAGGATTTTTCCTTTTTCTCTAATATGAGTAATAAGATCTGGGTTCTCTGCAAATCTGAAATGGCTTGTGTCATCCAGATGAACCACCCTAAATTTATTCACTTCTCTTTTAGTATGGTTGGAGTGGAAGGCAATGCTACTATTGTGTATGCAGGAAGTACCAAAGCTACCAAATAGGCATTGTGGAAGGAATTGCACAATATCAGTCTTCAATCTGATAAAGCTTGGTTTGTGGGGGGAGACATTAACTGTCTAGCTTCTCCTGTTGAGAAAAAGGAGGGAAGAACTCCAAGCATCTCCACAATGACTGACTTCAATGGTAACATTCTGGCCTCTAGTCTTTTTGATATGGGATACAATGCCCCATATTTCACATGGAGAAAGGGGAAATTATGGGAGAAACTGGATAGAATTCTAGCTAATAATAGCTAGTTTCATAATTTTCTACATACTTCCATCACCCATCTTTGTATGGTTGGCTCTGATCACAGGCCTTTGCTGTTGACTATAGCTATAACAAATCAAAGAAACAAGAACTCTTTCAGGTATCTAAATTTCTGGTCCAATCATAAGGATTTCCTTTTACACTGTCAAAGAGCACTAGAGGGATTGTGATCACTTTAACCTTTTAATCAAGCTTTGGAGATTGCAAAAAATGGTTGGAAAAGCTTTATTTACTTGGAACTGGAACACTTTTGGAAACAACATGAATGGGGTGGTACAGGCTGAGAAGGACCTATACGTAGTAGAAAATGCTAGTCTTCTTGGACAGGTGGATGAGGCCTCCCTCCTGGAAACCAAATGAAAGTTATTAACAGCTGTGGCCTAGCAAGAATAATTTCTCAAACACAATGTTTCTAATATTAAAATTTCTGATGGTGATAGAAACAAAAAGTTTTGGAATGCTTGTATCAACTATCAAAGGAAATGAAATACCATTCATTCTATTAAAGAAAATTAAGGTAATTGGATAAATTATAATGCAAGGATTGCTGAAAGTGCAGTTGCTTACTGCCAATAATTAATGCAGTGTACATTTATTCCAAGGTGGAAGCTTGACCCAAATCTATTTGTTTCACATCATGAGTTCACTGCGGACATTATTTCTTCTGAGGTTCGTGCAGAAGAAGAAAATAAATTAGCCCTATCATCCATTGATAGCTCTAAATCTACAGGTCCTTATGGTTTCACAGCTGACTTTTATAAAAAGGTATGGGATACCATAAAGAAGGATGTTATAACAGCTATACAGTACTTATTTTAGGGTCATGATTTACTAAATTAGTTTAGTGCTGCTACCATTGTGTTTGTCCCAAAATCGTCCCTAAAAGATCAATGGAAAATTTTCAGAACTATTAGCCTGACCAATGTTGTAAGTAAAATCATATGTAAGATTTTGGTGAGGAGACTCCAACCTCTTCTGCAGTATATTGTTATCCTTAAGAAAGCAGCCTTTGTGAAGGGGAGGAGCATTAATGAAAATGTTTGGTTGGCACAGGAATTATTGCTGGATATAGAGAAACCCTGCAAAGGGGGAAATATGATCTAAAAACTAGACATAAAAAAGGCCTATGATGTTATTCACTAGGACATTAGTCATTTGAATTATGCATATGAAATCACTATTTTTTTAGAGCCATTAAGGCTGCTGCTAAGATACCACATGCTTGCTTACAGAAGTTACAGAACACATCAGGACTCGTGGTAAATGAAGAGAAATGCCAAGTGTTCTCATAAAACATATTTTACCCCAATGCAAACAATGGATCCTTGATCTAACAGGCTTCACTCCTATGTCAACTCCTTTTAAATATTTGGGTGTAAAATTAAGTAGGGGAAGGACCAAATCAACTCATTTTTATGAGGTAGTTGACAAAATTAACTCCACTTTACAATGCAGGACTAATTCTTTCTTTTTGAAAGGTGGCAGGGTAACCTTATTGAAGAGTATACTCACTACCTTCTCTATGAATATCCTACAAGTGGCAGTGATAAAGAAAAGTACTCAGCTGTTGCTGGAAAGAACCTTTAACATATTCCTCTCGACTGGTTAGAGAAAGAAGAAGATTTGGGCTAGTTGGCACAAAGTAACCAGACCTTTTTCAACAAAAGTGCTGGGTTTTAAGGGCTTCAACAGCTACAACAAATCAACATGTGCAGGCTTTGGCTTAAATTTAAACAACAAGACACAATTTTGGCAAAAGTCATGTTAGCTAAATATTGCAGATTTGATCATCCCAATTTGGTTTCAAGAAGGCTGGGTGACTCTAGAACTTTGAGTAATATGCTCAAGGTGAGAGAAGCAGCAAAACACCTTTACTTATGGGAGTTAGGCCAAGGAGACATTAATTTTTGGTTAGACAAATGGTGCCCAGATGATTTTCTAGATCCTTTGCCAGATATTTCTAACAACCACCTCATGGTGAAAGATTGCTGGATGGGGAACTCCTGATCTGAAGCACTCCTTAATACCTTATTGACAGAAACCTCAGTAAAGAAGGTTACCACAATACAATTTGACAAAAATAGGAAATACAAACTGGCTTTAACTTCCTGCTTCAATCAAAATCTGACTAAAGCCATATATGAAAAACTATATCAATGGGATAAGGTGCCATGGGGAGAATTCTTGTGGAACAAGTTTCTAACCCTTTCAATGTCTTTTGTCTCTTGGAGAGTGCTCAATGAATTACAACCTACATATGATATACTGAAACTTAAGGGACATAAAGGTCCCTCCATGTGTCATTTGTGCAGGAAGGATATGGAATCAACTAGGCATTTGTTCTTCTCCTGTGACTTCTCCAAGCAAGTGTGGAAGGACCTGCAATCTTCACATTAACACAATTAATCTGGGGTGGGGTAGCCTGAGTGACTGCTAGAGTGGCTGGCATGGTCTGAAATTGGGTCCCAACCCTTTTATCACTGCCTGGCTTCTTTGGGCAACAAAAAATAAGTCAAAGCATGAGGATCTATCTACTACTATTGGAAATGTGGTGGCTAACTTTTTGGCTTACATTAGAAAACTGATTCAATGGAAAAGCTTCCCAAACATTCTGAACATTTGCAGAACAGTTGAACAGAAAAGCTGTAGAATCATAAAGGTAATGTGGAATAAACCTTTGTTCCCATTTATCAAAATCAACACTGATGGAAGTTTTCCCAAAAGAGAGCTGGTATAGGAGGGGTCTTCAAGGATCATCAACGCAGTTGCTTGCTATACATTCAATCATCAGCTATGGTAGAGGATGTCATGGAAGTTGAAACAGCTGCTTTAGTCTGGGCTTTAAAGATAGCTAGACTGAACAAGTGGACTTAATTACAAGTTGATGTGGATTCTTCTCAACTTGTGGACTACATGACAGGCAAATACACCCCCCTTGGCACATACAATTGTGGATTACTCAGATGCAAAACTTGCTCATGGAAATGAGGGTTTATTTTTATTTTATTTACAGGGAAGGAAACAGACCAGCCAATTACTTAGCCATTAGTGGAGTTGATTCTCAAATTGTTAGTGTTTCCACTTCTCCTTCTCCTTCTCCATATTCTTGGCTTCAGGGGGATTACTTTAGTGCCCCTTATCTTAGAATTGTAATCTCTCATATCTATATATATATATATATATATATATATTCATGATGTTGGAGGTGGCGGCTGGCTTGGCTTTGCTAGGGTTCCCATGGACTGCCTAAGGTTGGTGGGATCTCCTTGCCCTTTTTACTCTCTGATCTCTTCCTACAGGTGGTTTGTCTTCTCTTTTTGGAAGCTTCTTACTGGTTTTTCTGCTTCCTGGTGTTCTTGTCTCTCCAGTGGCAGTCGGGGTACTGTTCTGTTGGTGTGGAGAGCTGATGGTTGAACCCAGCAATGTGGATTTAGCCACTAATGTTCATTGGGCAAAGGCCACCTTTGCTTTTATGATTTGGTTTTCCCTAAAAGCTACCATGAGGTGGCTGACCCCCTCATTAAACCCCTGAGCATTAAACCCCTTAAAATGGCTATTATTTACAATGAGGAAGATATTAATAACCTGACTGAAAACTGCAAATTCACTCTAATTGGCAAATTTCAGCTAGGTCAACTGCAAATTCACAACTGCAAATTCACTCTAATTGGCAAATTTCAGCTAGGTCATCCCAAAATGGAAGCCATAAGAAAGTTCTTTGATGGCATCAAACTTAAAGGAGCTTGGAAAGTGGGCCTTATTGATGGTAAACACATTCTCATCCATCTAACTAGAGAATATGATTATGCTAAAGTCTTTTCTAAACAAAACTTACAGATTGAGGGAAACACTATGAAAATATTAAAGTGGTCTACTGATTTTGATCCAAGCAAGGAACTTCTTATTGTTCCTATTTGGTTCAAGCTCCCTGGACTAAAGCTCCATTTCTTCAACCATAAAGTTCTGTTCAACATTGGACAAGCCTTGGGTAAAACTCTTAAGTTGGATGTTCCAACTTTTAATTTATTTAGACCATTTGTGGCAAGAATCTTAGTGGGAAGGGACCTTACTCTCCCAACTGTGGATGAAATATGGTTGGGAACTGAACACAATGGGTATTGGTAGAAAATCATTGCTGAACAGAAGCCCTATTATTGTTTCTATTGCTGAATGTTTGGGCACACTGACAATAAATGTTTTAAGCTACACCCTCACCTAAGGATCCATCATCATGGGGCTTCAAAAGATGCTGCTATGTCTGAGAGAGAAAGGGATATTTCTGATAAGTGTCCTGATGAAACCCTTTCTTAGAGGAATGCCCACGGTCCTGATGAAACTATCTTGGCCACCAAGGTTGTTGTGGCCATTGAGACTGAAAAAGTAGACAATCAATTAAATATAGATTGTCCTAACCATTACTTGCTGAATGTGACTGAAAATTTACCCAAGGAGGCTATTCGCCCTTCAATTTGTCACCTTGAACCATCTACAATACAGATCATAACTAGTGATGAAAATGCCCCTGCAACCTCTGACCCAGAGCCCTTGAACTCTCAGTTGGAACTTGGTGAGGTGGTTCAAAAGGATTTTCCAGTGGACTCCACTTTAGTAAAGGTACTTCAGACTGCATTGGCTGATGATTGGTAAACCCAAAAAATAAGACAAAAAAAAGACCTTCCAGGAGTTAAATAATGTGAAGGGAGGAACTTATTTACTCAGGGACAGAAATATCCATTTGGAAACCAAGGAGGCCATGACCAACCTAAAAGGAGGGGTAAATCCATCTCCTTTGGATGATGAACCTATTGTGTTGGAATGTTAGGTGATTGGCACATCCTAAATCCCTTAACAGACTCAGTTCTTTGAATAGGATGTATAAATTTTAGTTTATAGCTGTTTTGGAACCAATGGTGTCTAAATACCCTCAGAAAATTTTCTAGTTTTTCTTATTTTTCTAATCTGAACAATAAGATTTGGTTACTTCATAGAAAGGAAGTTATGTGTCAATAGAAAGTCATAGAAAGGAAGTTATGTGTCAAGTTTTGTGGGATCATCCACAATTCCTTCATATTCAATTTAGCTTTGGGGATAAAGAAGGCATGGCTACCTTTGTCTATTTTGGAAACTCTTCTAGAGCCAAAGTGGAGCTGTGGGAGAGTATTCATAATATCAGCACTTCTTGTAACTCAATTTGGCTGGTGGGAGGGGACTTCAACTCCATTTCTGCCCCCTATGAAAAATTAGGAGGCAATCCTCCTAACTCAATTTAGGAGGCAATCCTCCTAACTCTAATTCTATGAATCTCTTTAATGACAACATCAGCTTGGCTGGCTTATTTGATCTTCATTTCACTGGACCCAAGTTTACTTGGAGGAGAGGTCCTTTATGGGAAAGATTGGATAGAATCCTAGTTAAGTCTCTGTGGCTAAATGAATTCTTACACACCTCTGTCCAACATCTTAACATGATTGGATCTGATCATAGGCCTTTACTCATCTCCTGTTAAGCACAAAGCCACCTTTAGATACATCAACATGTGGTCTTCTCATACTGATTTTCTTAATCAAATTTTCTTAATCAAATTTCCTTGATCAAATTTCCTTGGGGTGGAGAGAATGCTATCACCCTAATCCACTGATCAAACTGTGGCTGCTGCAAAAGAAGATTGGTAAGCATTTATCTAATTGGAACTGGAATGAGGTTGTAGATGTTAACTTGAGTATTAAAGAGGCTAATAAGGAAGTGCTTGATATGGAAGCTAGGCTTCAGACCAATCCAGAAACTGAATTAAATTTACTGCTGGATAACGAAAAATTGATGAATGCTATTAGTATGCAGGAGGAATTCTATGCCCAAAAGGCTGCAAAAATCAGATTTTGTGAAGGGGATAGAAATACTAAGTACTTTCATGCTTGTATCAACTATAGGAGGAGATGTAATACCATTCACAAGATTAAAGATTCATCAGGGCATTGGATATTCTCTGAAAGCGTAATTGCAACAAGTGCCATCCAGCATTTTCTAACTTTGTTTACTCAACCTCCTATCACCAGATTACTAGTCCAGCAGGATCTTTTTGATCCAGGATCTTTTTGATCAGGGATCTTTTTGATCAGGGATATACTAGAAATCTGAAATTGGATTCTATCCCTGGGGAATTGGAAATTTGGTCAGCCCTAAACTCAATTTACAGCTCCAAAGTTGCTAGTCCTGATGGATTCTCAGCTGATTTGTACAAAAAAGCTTGGAAGATCATGAAAAAGGATGTAATTGAGGCAGTACAAGATGTTATTGAGGCAGTGCAAAGCTTCTTCAATGGGATGAATTTGCCTAAATATTTTAGCTTTTTTACCATTATTTTAATCCCCAAAAACAATTCCAAGCTCTTTTGGGATCGGGGATCAGTTCAGGCCAATCAATCTCACAAATGTTATGTCCAAAATTATTAGCAAAATTATTTCAAACAGATTGCAACCTCACTTACCTCATCTTATCAGTAAAAACCAATCAGCTTTTGTGCAAGGTAGAAGCATAGTGTAAAATGTTCTCTTGGCACAAGAACCAGTCCTAGACCTAGACAAACAGTGCAGAGGAGGAAATCTCATTTTCAGACTTGATATCCAAAAGGTTTATGATACCATTAATTGGGATTTCAATGTAGAGGTGCTGTCTGCTAGGGGTTTCTCTCAATCCTTTATTTCCCTGATCCTAAGGTGGCTGTCAAATAATCATCAATACATCTTTATTAATGGGAAGTCTCATGGTTTCTTCACTGCTACCAGAGGTATCAAGCAAGGCGACCCCTTATCCCCTACTATCTTTATACTTGCATTTAATTACTTATCAAAACTGCTGAATCAATTTATGGCCAAAGCTCCTCACTCTCTTTATAGCCACAGATCTAACATTGCAATTAACCATTTAACCTTTGCTGATGATGTAATTATATTTGCAAAAGCAACTAAACCCAAAGTAAAATTATTGTTTCAATGCCTGGAGAAATTCCAAGATTACTGTGGGATGTTATTTCATAAACAGAAATGTCAGGTTGTCTGCAGTAAATGGGTGAAGCCTGAAATCAAACACTGGATTTCCGATTTCACTAGTTTTTGCTCCATCTCTCTACCTCTGAAATACTTAGGCTTATTGATTAATGGGGGGCGG
>NW_018250509.1:3244-51743 GCF_001263595.1 Phalaenopsis equestris | reverse complement strand
GGGGTGAATGTGTGTGGAACAAGTATCTTTCTCCTTCCATGAACTTTTCCTCTTTGGAGCTCTTCTATGGCTTCATCCCCACTGATGATATTTTAAAGTTAAAAGGTTTGAGAGGCCCTTCAAGATACTGTCTGTGTAAATGTGAGGCCCACTTATTCTTTAAATGCTATCAAGCTCAACAAGTTTTGAACATTTTGCTACCCAAATTAAAACTAAATACGATCCAGCTGTCTTAGGAGGTGTTTTATTCAAGCTGGAAAGATCGGCAGGACCAACAGCTCCCTCACACCCCCTGTATCATGGCATGGTTTGTTTGGATGGCAAGAAATAAGTTGAAATTTGGTGAGGTCCATTGGGATGAAAATGCCATTGCCACACACTGTTACAACTATTTACAGAAACTGCACTACAATAGGAAACTCCCTGACATCCTATACACATCTTCCCTCGTTGGTACAAGAAAACTTCAAACTATCCTTGTTCACTGGATTGTCCTCCTATGGGTTGGGTCAAAGTCAATACTTATGGTAGCTTCATGTCTCCTAATGCTAGCTTTGGAGGGGTTTTCAGAAACACTAGAGGTGAATGCCTATTATATTTTCAGTCTCCTGCTATAGCTGAAGACCTTCTGGAAGCTGAAGCCCAAGCTGTTTTTTGGGCTGCTTTCTTGGCCATAAAATGCAGGTAGAATCACTTAATGGTGGAAACTGACTCTATGAACTTACTTAACATCCTGGAAGGAAGGATTTCTGCCCCTTGGTATCTAAATCAGTGGATCACTAGTATACAAACAATGAGATTGAGGATAAAGCTGTCCCTTTCTCATACTTTTAGGGAGGGTAATAGACCTGCCAATTGGCTTGCTAAGGCTGGTCTCCATACTCAGAACCCCATCATTGATACTTGTACCACTCCCCATTTAGAGTTGTTGTTGAAAGGAGATCTTGTTGATCTACCTTTCCTTAGAGTTTTGCCACTTTAACTTTTGGGAAGTGCATCCTTGCCTTCCTTTTTTGTACCCTTTGTATCTTATATATATATATATATATAAAGTTTTCATTTACTTTCCTTCATCAATCAAAATGTAATGAAAAAAATAATATCTCAAATAAATTAGCAAATGACACCTAATTTACACATGGAACCTAGAGCATGTTCTATTAAATTTGTTCCCCCGTAGGCTCCCGGTTGGCATTTTAGCAGAGACCTGATGTACTTTCGTCCATAAATTAATGGTATTTATAAATTAAGAAAACATAATTTGCGATAAGTGCCTCCTTATCCTTACACCGAGGCGACAGAGAGAGGATTAATTAATTAAATTAATCCACTAGAATTAGGTATGGATGATGCAAACAGTCAAGTAAGCAAGCGTTTTAAGAATTATTAGACTGCATATATGCTGCTTTCATTTCTGATTTAACGCAGCTATTTTCATTTATATTTTTATTTAATATAATATTACATTTTATCTGCAGATTATTAAAATCTAAGTCAACTAAAGACACAGCATCAAAACTTTACAAATTGACGATAATGATCATTTATAGACTAAAAATTTAGATGAGAATAGCTCAATGACATCATTCGCCTTCTCTGTCATCAAAGTTGCTAAAAAAGCTTATCCTAACTTAATCAAAATACCTAAGCTCCTGTACGTAATCTTCTATATTTTTGATCCTTTGAAAACAAAAATGAATTGTCTTATATATGTATATATATAATTCAAAATTTACAATGTTGAAATTTGACCAGAATAAATCTCAATAACGTTTAAACATATGCTCAGACCATGATAAAAATTAGAAGTTTAGTTATGTTTTAGAGTAATGTTTGCTTAATTGAATTAGCTTAATAAAGTAAAATTTTGCTACGGAATTTTTTTATCATTTTTCTCGATGATGTTCTGCTGTGCATATAACATCAAAAAAAACTCAAACTTTGCAAAATTTAACTTTTTATTTTATAAAAACTCGTTCATCCATTGCATTGTTTATTTCAAGGTAACTTGAAGTTTACATGCTGGTGTGAGTGGAATGTACATAAACTCAAGAGTTTTTTGGCATGACTTGCAAAAATAACTAAGTTAATTTTTTTTGTTTTTATTCAATCGGTTATCTTATCAAGCTGAACTAAGTTATTCAAGAAAATATAATTTATTTAAAAATTATATATTGTATGTACCAAAATTGCTAGCACGAATCTCAAAGTGATCAAACGACTAAGGATGATGGCTCCTCTTTCAAAGCATTGAGTTCAAGAAGCTTGATCTGAACCTGTCATCTGAAGACCAACACGCCGATCGAGTCGACCGACCTTTAGTAAAAGGCCGACCGATCAGGACTATCAGACTGATCTATATTGGCAAAAACAACCATCACACAACCGGTTGCCTTGACCGGCTAAGCCTAAGCACGACGATCTGCCATTCATGGTACCACATTTCAATTATAATGTAAATTAGATATTAATTAGCCCAATAACTATATTAAAGATGGTTTTCATAGCCATCCCCCCTTTCCATAACCATGTAAGCAGGCTCCTATAAATAAAGAATTTAAGGATGAACAAACAGAGTTCTTCGCCATATTTCAATCCATAGAATTATGTCTGCACTGCTCTCTCTCTCTCTCTCTCTCTCTCTCTCTAGATCTCCTTCACTCAGCTCTTCTCGAGGGGCATGTGTTAATGAAACACAATTTGGGATTCAACGCCCTAGAAGCTGATGTAGCGAGCGTGGACATGTCATAGATAAGAAGAAGAGCAAATTACAATGGAAAATGCTCACAGTGAGACATGGTATCTATGGAATTTAATAGAGAGATAGTACGTCGAGACATACAGGATGAGAACCAGGCATTGCTAAGTTGTTTATGGACCAATTTGAGGCTCTCTGTGTGACCATGACTCAATAAAAAATCCAACTTCCGCCCTTAGATGAAGAGTCTTGGAGAACTCACCATCTGAAAGTTCCCCTCAACAATCTGCCACTGCTCAACAGTCGAGTCAGTGGTCGACCAATCAAAGGGATGGGGGAATCTCAACTAAAAAACAGTGTAGCATCTACACCGATAGTCCAACATCGGGTCGAATGAGATGAAGTGCTTGCCTAGCTAGTTGTAGGAAATGCTTTCGCACAAAAAATCATAGAAACCGTACTATAATGAAGATGTGAATTACTCACTTTACTCTTTATAAAGGGAAGAGTGACCCGACCAACCATTTAACTTCTTTTGATTCATCGATAGAATCATGTACATCAATGACACCATGAATTGTCGGCTTTTCTTGACCACACTGAAAGAGACCGCATTTCGTTGGTTTAGTAGCTACTCAGATGGAATCATCCCATTCTTATTGAGTTTTCAAAAGCTCTTCCTAACATAATTTGCTATTATGAAAAATTTGGGGAAGAATACAGAAACTCTGCTCCATATCAAGTACAGAAAAAACAAAAGCTTATGGGATTACATCATTTACTTGAATAAAGAAATGCTAGAGATAAAAAACTTGGGGCCCCACATCACTCAGATTTCCCTAAAGGAGGGAATTGACAGCAACAAATTCACATAAAACCTGAATTTGCTCAAACCAATGACCTTAACAAAGGTCTTGGAGTTGCCGGTTCACATTGTTAGCCACAGAAGTGAGAGGGTCGAGATAACGCGAGGAGGCAGAAGGGCCATCAAGACCTCGAGTTGACCGATAGACAATCCTAGCTCCCTTGATAATAGGGGAGGCCACCAAGGTGACAAGGGCCAAGGGTACCATCTTTACCAGTGCCAACTCAGTAATATGAGTAGCCACACACATGCTTAGAAATAAAAGGCTTGACCCTCTGAACGTGTCAATGTCCAAGCTCATGAAGGACATTCAAAATAAGGACTACTTCCCTTCTATGAAAATTGCACCAACCCATCAAAATCTAAATAAATATTGCACCTACGGCATGCGTCCATTTTTAATGCTTTTTATGCATTAATTCCAACCATTTTCCACTTTTAATAGGTAATTTTTGGCTCTTAGAATGTTTAAATTGCATTTTTTAGCTTATAGAAAGACTAGCATGCAAAATAGAGCAAAATAGAACTTTTAGGAATAATCAGATTGATATAGCTGATGCGCGCTTTTTGTGCATTATAAATGTTTATCAACACCATAACACATAAGGCAACTACACTTAAAAATACACAAATTAATCACAATAAAATTTACTTCAGTATAATAGGTTTTCTCTTTCAAAATATTTAAAGCTACCACTCCTAGTGAATTAAGGTGTAATTTCAATTTCAAATCGCCAATTGGTTGCAATCACAAGTATAAATACCACTCAAGTAATAAAGGGCTATAATAGAGTCATAAGTATTGATCCCACAGGGAGGTAAAAATTTGTTAGGTAAACCACACAAAAGAAAAATATTTTAACTATTAAAAACTTAAGTACAAAAATAGGTTGAAATTTTTTTAATGCCACTCAAGAAACTACATTTACTAATCTAGTATCTAAACTTCAAAGCTAAATTTGCTAAAAACTAAACTAGGTTTTTTTACAAAGATTTCAAATGTTAGAATGTATGCTTCCCCTTTAAAACTAGATTATAGCAAGTTAATTATCAAATTAAAGAAAATTGTATTCTGCCAAAGAGGAGCAATTATATTCTTTAACCTTTTTGCATGCACAAAAAACATTGGCTAATCCAGTATTTTGTCTCTAAATCTATAGTTAGGCTGCAAAGATAATGGCTCTCACTCTAGTGTTCTCACATTCCCCTGACCTTAGGGCTAACATCTTGCTTTAATTTCCAAACACCTAGAGCAGATTGTGGATTTTAGTCTGTCACCCAAAAGTCTCCAATTTTTTACCCATCAATAAATATTTCCCTGTTTATTTGCACTTAGCCTCATGGAATACATTCTCATCCCTGAAATGATTCTCATCCCTAAAATGGAATGTGATTCTTACTTTGTTGTAGAAAGCATAGCCTTCTCGGATCATATGTTTCATAATAAATTTTAACAATTCACTTGGCCAAATCAAAAAGTAAATGAAGTTCAATTTTGGAATAATCACAATTATGGAATTAAAATATTGCACAACAATCTTGATTCTTTCAAATGACCATTTCACTTTGTAAAGATAAGGACAAAGAAATATACTCAGAATTCATGCGAAATATACAACAAAACATGGATCTTATAAGGAAAAAAAAGTTTACAAAAGACTAAAAAAAATTAAAACAACTTAACTCGATCTTATCCCTAAGCAAATCCCTTGAAATTCCTTTAAATATCTTTCTCTCCTTACAAGAATACTCAAATCTCTCTTAAAAATGTAAGGAAGAATAAATCTCTCCCTTTCTCTCTCCTTTTACATCTCTTAGACAAGCTTACCACACTCTTACACACCTTGATACTCACGCCCCTCTCACTCACACCACTTTTTGTGATATAAAAACACTCTTTTATAATTTAGGGATAAATTTCCCAAGAGTCTCCATTGACACCTCTTCAAAATCTGTCCAAAGTCAATACATTTGTGAAAGTACATGTCTTTGACACCTAGCCATCAAAATGTGGCACCTAGACATCATCTTCTTTGTATTCTGACAGATAGGCGCCAGTTAAATTACTTGAAAATGCCACTTTTGACTCAAATTTTCATCCTTTTTTCATCCTTTAAACTCCAAGCGCTAGACTTAGCATAACTATAATAAAACATGAAAATATCTTCCTCTAAAGTGCAATATCAAAGAATATAAGCCTTAAATATTTTTGTATCATTGAATATTTTTTTGGTGTATCAATAGCTATTATAAGATCTAGTGTGGCCATGCCACTTGAGCCACGTGGCCACGCCAATTTTGGGTTTGGTGACACCTAAAGTCTAATGAAGGCCCTAAAATGGAGTGATCAATGTAGCCATGCCGAAATGTGGCATGACCATGCCTCCTGATGCTGGTGGAGTGTTAATTTTGTAAATATTTTTTAATATTCCAAAATACATACAACAGATACAATAGAAAATATGCAAATTAATCCAAACAAAATAACTTCTATTAAAATAGTTTTCTCTTTCAAAAATCCTTAAACTGCTAAATTCCTTGTAAAAATAAAGTAAGTATACGCATCACTCAGTAATAAAGGGCTCTAATGGAATCCTAGATATTGATCCCACAGGGAAGCTGGAAATACCTATAAAAAAGTTTTTAAGATTATAATATAAAGTACAATTTTAAAAATACAGAAAGTAAAGTGTGAAGTTTGAATACTAAGGAAGAAGTGAATGCTAATTAAATGTACTTGAAAGAGAAAGTTAACTAATATAAATGCTAAACATTCAGAAGTAAATTTATGAAAATTAAAACTAATATGTTGTGAAGGAAAGTTAAAATTGAAGAAAGCATCCTTCCCCATCACAATGAGCTTATGGATTGTGAAGAAATTAAAGTCACTTTAATATATATACATACATATATATATATATATATATATATAAACTGTTTTGTGCCAAATTGAAGCAATCTTATTCTTTACAATCTTCAAAGTGCATAAAAAACATTGACTAATCTAGAGTCAGGTCCCTAATTTCGTGGTTAGGCCAGGACGATATCGGCTGTGACTCGAGAGCTCTCACAACTCCCTCCTCCGAGGGCTAACAATCTCGCATCAGTTTCCAATCAACTGGACAAAATTGGGGATTTTAATATGCCACCTTAAATCTCCAATTCTTCATCCAATAAACTATATTTCCTTATGTATTTGCACCCAACTCCATGGATGAAATACTCTCCCATGAAATCAAATGTGATTCTCCCCAAGTTGAAGAAATCATAGCCCTGTTAGAACATATGTTTCTCAACACCATTTAACATTTTAATTGGCTAGATTGAAAACTAAATGAAGATCGGAGTTCAAATCATTACCAATTATTGACATTTAAAAACATATAAAATAAAAATAATCCTTCACAAAATCATATCTCAGAGTAGGGAGAAGGATAAAAAGGACTACTCAGAATTCGTGAGAAGGATACGACAAAACACGGATAAAAATAAGTTTACACAATAAAAGAAATAAAAGACACAACTTATCTCTCAATCCTTCCCATGCAAACTCCAGAAAGTTGTCTGCAAGTCTTTCTCTCTTTACAAGCACCATCAATTCTCTCTTAGAAGTGTAATGAAGAAGAAATCACTTACCTTCCCCTTCCCCTTAAATTCCTTGAGAAAAATCACCAAGCCCTTAACTTTCTCTCTCCATCTCTAACTCTCCTTCTTACCTTCATGTCATACACACATGCCCCAGAACACCTCCTTCAAGCCTTAGACTTCGCTCTCTTATATAAAAGTCTACCTCCCTCCAAAAAGAATTCAAAATTCCCTCAAAAACTCTGTTCAAAAGTCAATTCTATTGATTTAAAAGACATGTCCATTGATCCAAGAGACATATCACTTCATAAAAGAACCTTCCAAAATGTCTAGATGCATTGAATTACACAAAGTGGTGTTTAGAACAAATGTCCCTTTGAAAAATTGCACAAAATTTGTCTCAAACCACATTAATCCTCAAAGTCATCAATATAGTCAAAGGGTGCATATGACGCCAAATCTAGCGCACAATGCGCTAACTCTCATTTTCAAAGGTCGCATCTGGCATCAATCTAGCGTATCATGCACCAGTTTGCTGAAGACCGTGCTATACTGGGTTTTGGCGTATCTGGCACCAATCTGGCTCATCATGCGCCATAATTCGAAACTTTGCTCTTTTGGCTTTGAATTTCATCATTTTTACTACTTTTGCTTTAAATGCCTAAAATTGATATATCTACAACAAAAAGATGAAAATACCCTTATTTAAAGTGCAATATGACCAAAAATAAGCAAAAAATATATACTTAAAATAATATATTATTTTGGTGTATCAAAATCCCCCAAACTTAAATGTTACTTGTCCTCAAGTGACATTTTTACTACATAAAATAATATGACTTAGGTTAGAGACTAACTTATAACTTCCATACCTTAGTTCAATAAAATAAATAGTGCAATTTTAGAAAAATCTTTAATAACTTAGATTCAAATTCTAAGTCTAAGAGTACTTAGTAGTCAGTTTTAAGCTTTCTGAATCTCCATTCATTTTAAGAAGAACTACAATTTGTCAGATCAAGGATATTTAGAGTATTCACATGAAAAAGAACTTCAGAAAAAATTTACTAATAATGCTGCTAATAATCCAATATAAGTTTAAGAAATGTAATAAAGCTTTTTCCTTAAGTTGGTTAATGTGAAACTAATTTTTTATTTGGCATCTCCTCAAGCTTCTCCTCACTTATTTTTCATTTCTTTTCTCTTAATTTTCTTTCTTTTAGGATCTTTTCCATCCTTTATTTTTTTTTTCCTTTTCTTTCTTATATTTTTAAGTGAGGAATATTGTTTAAGCTTTTAAAAGTTTTGAACTTCACCATCCTTTTCTTAAAGTAAAAAGTCCTTACCTTTCTTCAGTTAATAAATTCATATTAGTTTATAATTTTCATAATGTCTCATTCTTTTCTTCTAACAGGAAACTCTAAAATTCTTAATACTTCAAAATTACAATTTCATTTACCTTAAACAGAAAAACTTATTCTTATCTTATCATACTAAATATCTTTAACTTTAGAATTGAACTTCATTATTAAAATTTTTTACATAAATTTACCATAATATTCATAAACTTAAGTATAGTCATTTAAAGTTTAATCTTAATATCGGAGGTCATGTTAGATTAATTTTAAAAATATTGTTACAAAGGAGAAATGAATTTTAGTTAACTTCTTTTTAATAGAAATTTATCTTCACCTCAAACTTAAGTTTTTAAATATTTTAAAAATGTTTTATCACAAAATTTAGTTGTTGAAAGAAAACAATAAATACATGAAAATAAAAAATAACCTGTAGAGGATTTCTGATCATGGAAATGGGCTTTGGCATGCTGCAAGTACTAACTTTAAAAATACATACAGGCCTTAAAGCATTAAATGAGACATAATAGATTCTAAAGAGTTTGCTGAGAATTAAAAACATAAACAAAAATTGAAAATACTAAAAATGCTGGAAAAGTAAAAATCTACAGTTAATATTACACTTTTAAATCCACAACATAAAAGAGAAGTTTTTACTACTACAGTTTCAATTGTCAACCAAATAACATCCAAACAACATACAAACAAACAAACACACAATGAAATAAACAATCTAACTCTAGAAAATAACAATCTTCCTCGCCTTCCTCATCATCATCATCATCTTCTTCTTCTTCTTGTTCTTTTTCTTCATCATGAACAGGAGCATGAGGAGTAAAGCTGGGGCAAGTAGAAAATTCCACACTATATTCACCCCTAAGATATCTCACCATAGTATCCTCAAAAGCTATATCATGTTGAACTCTCCTCTACTGATATTCTACATTATAAGCATTTCATGGTCCAATATCTCCAATTTGATTCTGATCATTTACTATATCTATTTATTGAATCATGCGCTGGTCTATAATATTTTTTAGTGATGCAGTGCGAGAAGTAGATGCCCCTACAGTTGATGTAGAAGGTCTATCGCTTCGTCCACCCCTGGATTCAACAAATGATTAAACTCTCTGAATCATATGCTTACCAATAGGAATTTGTGGTTGTAACATTTCCTTAGTTCTATGGGACTCTACTCCTGATTAATCAGAAAGAGTAAAATTCAGGGCAGCGTAACCCAAACCACTAGTTGTAGAGCTCTTAGTCATGCTCCGTGCATGATGAACTATAAGAGCACCAACATCTATTTATTTCATGTTCTGAATGTAATTGTTCAATACAGCTCTATCCTTTGTTACATAAGGTACGTGGCAGCTGAGGTGGTTGGCAGTGACGAATAGCAGAGCTCTGCGTGGAAGCTCTGAGTGGATGAGGATGAGTTGGCGTCGCTTGTTTAAGTAGGAAAATATGGATTTTTTTGGATTTATTTAAATGACTGAACTTCAAAAATCCATATCTTTCTTTAGAAAAATCATAAAAATAAAATAAAAATACTCTCTTGCTCAGAGAAAAGAGGAGAATAATGTGGATGAAAAAGTAAAACTTATTTGATGACTCTCTGATTTTTAATGAATTAAATACTCTGTAGAGTATTTTAATTCATTATGATCAAACATTGTTCACCATGACTTGAGATTTTGAGGGTTTGTTCTTAATGACAGAGGATATGTCCTCTAATTTTTCCAAGGTTAGAGGACATCTCTATGCTTCTAACCATAATTTCAAGCTAAGATGACTATTATAGTTTATTATAATTATATAAATTAAAATACCACTTGGAAAATTATGGGAATAATTTTAGTAGGTTTCTTATGGTCAGAGAAGCTTAAGAAAAATGATATGTTGATTTGAATTATTTTGTACATTTCTATAGTTAATTAAATGTATATATCTTGCTTTAATTTATGTTAGCCATGACATTTCCTTATTGCATCGAAATTACTGCCTACTATGAAGATAAGTAAGGTAACTGAGGAGAGTGCTATTTTGAATTACTGTATTCAAACTGAAAAATCTGTTGATATTGGAGCAATCATTTTGAAATTGGTTTTGGGTTTGATTGTGAATGGATCTATAACTGGACTTATACATCCATCCACTATTATCCTAATATGCGGTCAATCGCAAGTACCTTATGAGAGTTGAGAAAAAGGCACTTCTTCCTTACAAACCTATGGAGCCAAAAATATATTAAAACTATATCAGAATGGGAGATGAGAATAATATGAATGTACTGATGGATCAAACATCCCAGAATTCATCACCTTTTCAGCCTTACTTTAGTTCAAGCACACTATTGAAAAGGATCAAGAAGATAGAAAAAGAGGAGTAGAATCTTATGCATGCAATTAGGAATATTTATGAAATGTTGGATCACTTAGATTGGAGACTTAAAGAACATTTTGAGCATACTGGTCCTACTGAAGATGGTTTGGTACATATGTTCAAGAAACATTTTTGGATTGGGAAGGATTTGACTGATGAGTTTCTTTATCGACCCTTCTACAACTTGTATGTGCCTTACCAATCTACGAGAGATATCCAAGAGGACGAGAGTGAAGAAGATGTTTGTACTTAATCTATGCACGGAAGGTTTCATTTAGTACTACTTATTTTAGTTGTTTGTTCTGTTGGATTGCATTTAATTTTATTTTTGAACTATGTCAATGTTTGTGTTTGGTAACTTGATATTTATATTTTAGTGTTAGGATGTTTTGGTTTACTTTAAAACTGATACAAATGTTTGTTGGCTTGAAAATTGTTATTTTATAATAGCACGGATTATATATATAAAAGTGAGTTTTGTTATGTTTGTGAAAGATTGATGTTAGTGAAAGGTTTAATTATGCTTATAGAGGTTCGTTTTAGTTAGTTGGCCTTTTTGTTCTAAGAGTTCGTCCAACGCAATCTCAACCGTCCATCCGATACATGCGCGATCGGATGACATCCGTTCATCATTCCCAAACGAGCCAACTCGAGAACCGTTCACACTAAAACTTTAAGATCTTCGTCTAGATCCAACCAAATTGTATAGGGTTTGTTCCTATACCTTCATCATAATGAGTATATTTATATGGTTTATACGACATGAAATATAATAATTACATATAGAGAATCAAATGAATCTCATATTAGGATTGAAGTTTTATACCTTTGTCTGAGAGTGGAGGCCTCAATTAGATGGTTGTGTCAGCTTCAACTGGGTCCAACGAACCTCCAGATGTTGTCGTAGGCCCTAGTGAATTGTCTAGGTATGATTTCAATCAAAGTGAATTTTAGTTGTTGGTCTAGAGCTATGTTAAAGGCTCTCCGTGATGGAGCTTTTATGGGGAGTCAGCTTTTGTCACTCAGGGGATGGTGTGTGCACAGTTACTTGAAGTTTGGGGGAGTGTGTAGTTGTGATCGAAAGTGTCCTAGTTTTCCATAAATTTTAAACTCAAAATATAGCTCTCACAATGGAATCCAGAGGGGGAAAGTTGTGGGCTTTACCTTAGGAATTCTTGGAGAGTGTTTGGAAGCAATTGGATAGAGACTCCCCAAGTAAATTAGTTGGTTTTTTTTCTTTGTCATGGAAGAGGTGGCTTAAATAGAGGGGTGGTGCTCAAGGCTTCAATTTGGGTTCAATTAATTGCTTCGGTGGAGTGCAGAAAAATGCCAAAGCCAATTAAGATTGGCCAGCATACATGGCTGCAATTAGGTTTTGATGAAGGCATGCCAGCTCTCAGTTTTGGTATTTTCCAATGACTAGGGTGGCTGACCAGAGTAGAGGGGGTGGTCAGGTGGTTAGGTGAGCCAGTGGGAGGGTTAATTATGATTAACCATTAATGGTTTGACATGATGATGAAGATATTTGTTTTAGACCCAAAAATGGGATGAATCCGTTACAGGGAACCATAGGTACATAGCTTCCCTTAGATGCCTCAACAAGGTTTTTCTTAGTCCAAAGGGTGCACCTAGTGGTTGTGGTGGTCTTTGGTTGGCCAATTTGGCTTGGTTAAGTTAAATTTGGTGAAATGGTCCATGTGGGTCAAGTTGGATTGAAGTTAGGTTTGGATTGGGCTAGCCATGCTATTGAGCTCAATTGATTGTTTAATTTGATGTAGATTACTATCAAAAAGAGCTTGGAGAAGAATTGCAGTGGTTTTGAGTCAATTTGGAAGTTCAATTTTAAGGAATTTGGTCTTTTAGACAATTTGGGGGACTTGGGTTTGATTTGGGTTTAGGTTAGGCTATGGTTGTGCTAGGTCTAATTTTCTAGCTCAAAATCATCTAGGGCAATCTCATAAAGAGTTTTCAATATCATGTGGGTGCCAATTTTAGGGTTAGGGCACTCAATTTAGTGGAATTTGGGCATGTGGCTAAATTGGGGAAAATTTGTGGATTTTGAATTTCGGTTGAAATTGAGTGGAATTGAGGCTTGAGCAAGGTCAATTGAGGCCTCAATTTGATTATTAAGAATGTTAGGAAGAGTTTAGGATCTAAATCAAGGTAATTGAGTGGGCAAATATGGTCAACATTGGGGATCTTGGTTTGGATCAAAATTGAGCTCAAAGAATAGGTCAATTAAGCTTAAATTTGGTTTTAAATTCTTATAAGCATAATGAATTTAAGTTTAGAATTGAAATTGGGAAAATTGGGATGAAATTTAGGGACATTTGAGTTGAATTTGGAGAAATTGGGCCTTTAGGGGCAATTTGGGGCTTGTGGTCAAAATGGGTCAACTTGGGCAAATTAGATTTAATTGAAAGGTCCAAATTGATTTTGGAGACATTTTAAATTATTTTGAGGGTTTTGAGAAATTTTGGGACTCCAAGAGAATTTTTGTAATTTTGGCAAATTTTGGGGTATTTTAGTAATTTTGAAAATTTTGGCACCTTTGGGCAATTTGGGTAATTTCAAATGGTTTGAGATGATTTTTAATAAACCTAGATAGTTTGGATAATTTCAGGAATTTTGTTCAAATTTAAGGTTCGGGGGTATTTTGCTAAATTTTGTAAATTTGGGGCAAAAGGATAAGTTTGGTACTTAGGTAAAAATTGGATTGCCAGCCACCCAATTTGAGCTATGGACCAATGGAATCCTCTATTTTGAGTCCTAATTGGGGTCCTCCATGTACTGAGGGTCCTCCATGTACTGATCTTAGCTAGACCCTAGCCTAGGGCAAGTGGGTCTAGGGTACTATCTACATGTGTCTCCCAAAGGATGAAGGGAACAAAGCCAATAAGTTTGGGTTTAGGGTTGTGAATGAGACGTGGTATGCAAGTGAGTGTAAGTGAGTGAACTAGCTCCAGACTGAAACCCAGGGTCAACCCTAAGGCCAAGTAGTCCTATGTTGATGCCCCTTGAGCTCCCTCTAATTGACCCCACCTACTAAGTGCTAGAGGTCAGGACTAATAGGTGAAACTTCAAGTTGAGAAAAGAAGTGTTTAGAATTTATAATGATGAGGACTCCTTTTCTAGTTTTCCAGGAATAGTCAACAAAAGAGTCCTATAGCTAAACCTTTGGATTATAAGGAGGAAACTAGACCTCAACCAAAAGTGAGGTCAACAATTATAAAATACACACGGCAGATACAATAATGAATATGCAAAATAATACCAACAAAATAACTTTTGTTAAAATTGATTAATATTTTAGAAATCATTAAACTGCCAAATCACCTTTAAAAATAATAGAAGTATACATATCACTCAAGTAATAAGTGGCTCTAATGGAGTCCTAGATATCGATCCCACAAGGAAGTTGGAAATTCCTATGAATAAGTTCTTAAGATTATAATGTAAAGTATAATTTTCAAAATGTAAAAAGTAAAGTACAAAGTTTGAATAGTAAATAACAAGTGAAAGCTAATTAAAATGCAATTTAAAGACAAAGCTAAATAATTTATTTGCTAAACTTACGAAAGTAAATTTACAAAAATTAAAACCAATATATTGTGATGGAATGTTCAAATTGAAGAATGCATCCTTCCCCTTTAAAATGAGTATATGGATTGTGAAGAAATTAAAATCATTTTAATATATATATATATATATTATTTTGTGCAAAATAGAAGCAATCTCATTCATCCCACTCTTTCGAGTGCTTAAGGAACATTGACCAATCCATAGTTTGGTCCCTAATTCTGTGGTTAGGCTGGGAGGATACCGGTTGCCACTCTAGAGCTCCCACTACTCCTTCCCCTGAGGGCTAATAATCTCGCATCAGTTTCCAATCAACTGTACTAAATTGGGGAATTTAATCTGTCACCTTAAGATTAATATATATATATATATATTATTTTGTGCAAAATAGAAGCAATCTCATTCATCCCACTCTTTCGAGTGCTTAAAGAACATTGACCAATCCATAGTTTGGTCCCTAATTCTGTGGTTAGGCTGGGAGGATACCGGTTGCCACTCTAGAGCTCCCACTACTCCTTCCCCTGAGGGCTAATAATCTCGCATCAGTTTCCAATCAACTGTACTAAATTGGGGAATTTAATCTGTCACCTTAAGATTTCTAATTCTGCATCCAACAAAGAATATTTCCTTATTTATTTGCATCCAATTCCATGGATGAAATACTCTCTCATGAAATGAAATGTGATTCTCCTAATGTTGTAGAAATCATAGCCTTTTTGGAACATATGTTTCTCAACACATTTTAACATTTCAATTGGCCAGATCCAAAGGTAAATGAAGATCGGAGTTCAAATCATCACAAATTATTAATATTTAAAACCATATAAAACAAAATAAATTCTTTACAAAACCATATCTCAAAGTAGGGAGAAGGATAAAAAAGACTACTCAAAATTCTTGAGAATGATACAACAAAACATTGATTACATATAAAAAATAAGTTTACAAAACAAAAGAAATAAAAGACACAACTTATCTCACAATCTTTCCCAAGCAAACTACTAGAAGTTTTCTCTAAGTCTTTCTCTCCTTACAAGCACTCTCGACTCTCTCTTAGAAGTGTAATGAAGAAGAAATCTCTAACATTCCCTCTCCTCTTTCAATCCTTGAAGAAAACTTGAAGCCCTTCACTATCTCTCTCCTTCTTGCCTTCACGCCACAGACACACGCCTCAAAACACCTCCTTTAATCCCTAGACTTCCCTCTCTTTTATAAAAAGCCACCTCCCTCCAAAAAGAATTCAAAATTCCCTATAAAATTTGGTTCAAAATTAAACTCTTTTAAATTCAAAAGACATGTCCATTGATCCAAGAAACATATCCCTTCATGAAAGAACCTTCAAAAGTGTAGAGATGCATTAAATTACACTAAGGTGTTTAAAACAACTATCCCTTTGAAAATTCATGAAAACTTTGTCTCAAACCGACTTAATCCGCAAAAGTTGTCCCTGACGCATCATGCACCAACTCTTTGTCAAATGGCACATCTGGCGACAATCTGGCGCATCATCCATCAGTTTCCTGAAGACCACACTGTTTTGGGTTTTGGCGAATCTGGGGCCAATCCGAAGCATTGGCCACCAGTGTGGCCCCAATCTGACGCATCATGTACCAGAATTAAAAACATCGCTGTTTTGGCTCAAAATTTTGTCCTTTTTGCTACTTTTGCTCCAAATGCCTAAAATTGATATACCTGCAACAAAAATATGAAAATACCCTTCTTGAAAGTGCAATATCACAAAAAATAAGCATAAAATATATAAATTAAATAACATATTAATTTGGTGTATCACCTCCCAACCTGAGCATGAGGCTTAATCACACCCAGTACGGGCGTTGCTGCAAGAGCATATGTTTTCATTTTTGGAAAGTCCTTAATGTTGAATTTTGACGAATCCGACAAAAATTTTTAACTTATTTTATAAAATAACTTAATTGGAGAATTTTGGAGGTCCTTTGGAGAGGAGATAGCAGAAAAAGGCCATGTTTAATGGGAGATAATCCTCTCATCTAAAATTTCTTTGCTATGTTTTTCTGAGAGAGGTCATTGAGAAAAATTGATTCCTATTCTTGTAAGAAAAGAGATCAATGGGCTGTAAGTTATTTCTATTTCAATAAAAATGTTTCTTGCTTGATTTATTTCAAATAATTTTTTTTTCTTTCAAGCCATGAGAAGCTAAATACTTGTGTGCCTCTATGATATTTGGATAGATTTCTTGGTTTGGGCTTTGTTCTTGATTTCTAATATATGTTTTTTTGTGCTTTAATTTAGTAAAAATTATTAGTTAACATTATGGCCTTCCTTTACTTTAATATATGTTTTTTTGTGCTTTAATTTAGTAAAAAATATTAGTTAACGTTATGGCCTTCCTTTACTAACCTAGCTAGATAGGCCATTAAATACTGTTGTAATCTATGACTTTGTTAGAAGCATAGTAGAATAAATAGGTTAGCCATTAGATTCGAATAAAATAGAAATATTTTATTTTAGATCCATAACCATTAGGAGGGATACAACATTATTGGGGATGCCATAAAGATATGTGGAAGCTATCTTTGTGAAATTTTAAATCTTCTTGGGACTTGAGCATAGGCTTAAGGAGAGCACAATATCTCTCTTTGATAACAATCACGTTAGTGAAATTTTCACAAAAGTCAAGCTAGGTGTTATACTTGAATCACAGAGGCACGATCCTAAGTAATCATAGAAAAACACTAAAGTGATTTTGACTGTTTCTTTCTTCTAAATCTTTTTCTTCAGAATCAGGTAAATTTACGGTTTGTCTTGTCTTGTATTCTGATCTCGTGAAACTATGTTTGCGTGGTTAGTAAACTAGAGGCTTTTCTTTTTTGAATCGATTTCCTAACATGATTTCTTGTAAGAAAAATGCATGATACTCCTTTAAAACTTCATACTACTTGGATATGTATACTTGAGTGAAGTGGTTGCTCGCTTCATAGTGTCTTTTGTGGCCATCAAGTATTTTGCACCGTTGGTGGGGAAGCCACACCAAGAAAACTTTCTGAATCATAAGAGAACTTTAATTGACAAAATTGAAATCTGAGTTCAGTATTTTTTATATATTTTGTTTCTTTGTCTAAACTTTTTTCTTTTCTGTCCATTTGTCATGTGTGCACTTGTATTGCTCTATATTCTTCTTTGTATGCGCTATAAAAAATGCAAAAAATCTGAGAAATCCAAAAATAAATGTTGTTATTAATCATTTTATTTTCTTGCATTTCTTTGAGTTTTTGTGTGTTGATTATAATCATGTGTTGAACCGACACTTGTGTGTGTGTTTCTTGGAGTCAGTTGATATGTGCTTTTTTATATTATTTTTTTATGTCTAGGATCACTAGTGTGTGACTTAACATTCACTTTCCTTCTGGTTTATCCAAAGCGGTGCACACACTGACTTAGTATCTGTTGAAACTGATGTTGAGCAGACTTTTAGACATCATAGGAGAGCATTCATCATAGTTTATAGCCTTATACAAATGGCTCACCATCTGGACCCAGCCATGAGACCTCTTAGAAACTTTTTCAACTCCATTATTGACGAGATTCACATAAGTATCAATTAACATGCAATATAAGCCAATACTTTTAAACTAAGACTGTCATGGCTCAAATGGTTCAAAAAAATCAATTTGGGGGCCGCTGAAGACAAAAATCTAAGGTGAAATTTTTAGAACTGTGTGCTACATTTAGGTAAAGGGGCATCCACAATGACGCTATTAGATAAAGACTATTTCCATTTTATCTAAGGGATAGAGCCAAAATGTGGCTGAACTCTTTTGCCCAGGATCCATCACTACTTGGAATGACTTTGCTAAAAAAATTATAGCCATGTATTTCAATCCTTATAATATTTTCAAGTTTACGACTGAAATCACATCATTCTCACAATTTGAGAGAGAAATCATTTATGAAGCTTATGAGATATTTAAGAGTTTACTAAAGAAGTGTCCCCACAATGCTTTATCCAACTCGATAATTATTTAAAGCTTCTATAAAGTACTTGTAGGTTTCCTTAGGTCCCTTTTTGATGGTGATACAAGAGGTTCACTGATTTCAAAACCATATGAGGAGGCATATGATTTGATTCAGGACATGACAATCAATAGCTTTTAATGGCCTATTGAGAGGGTGCAATATCTATGAAATTTCTTAGATAATAATTTTTTTGCCATATCTAAGAAAATAGATAATATCAATGTGAATGCAGTTACAAGTCTTATGTCAGGTATCGGAATTTCTTGACGAAACTTTGATAGACCTATTGAGAGGGTGCAATATCTATGAAATTTCTTAAATAATAATTTTTTTGCCATATCTAAGAAAATAGATCATATCAATGTGAATCCAGTTACAAGTCTTATGTCAGGTACCGGAATTTCTTGACGAAACTTTGATAGGCCCTGCCATCTCAGCCTTAGAAGCCTTGACAGCCATATGAAACCAAAAACTGACCAACAAGACATACTCAAATACATACAATCATGGCTCAAACCAACTCCCACCTTCAAAGGAACAATAATAAGATATTTTTTTCAAGGGGGAGGAGCACATAACTAATTAGTCCAAAGACCTACCCAACCCCCTAAATTTAACCCAAAATCAGAACCAAAAGTTAGCCACTTTGAAAATGTTGGTGAGATAATTACATTTGATAACACAAAGTTATGGGCTAGAAATTAAAAATATTAAGGGACAATTGAAGTAAGTAGTAAATTGGTTCAATCATAGAAACCCATGGGCACTTCATATTAAAACTGAAATAAACCTCAAGGAGAAAGAGAAGGAGCAGGTCCAAGATGTGAAATTAAGGAGTGATAAGAATTTTGATGAAATTCAAATGACTATGAATGCCTCGCGTGATGTAGATTCTGATTTATAAAAAGTAGAAGAATTACTTGCTAAGAAAACTTAAAAACCTAAAACCTGTAAGAAGAAGGAACCAGAGAGACTACCACCCAAATTCTCTCAGAGATTCTAGAAACAAAAATTAGATTAGCAAATTTATAGGTTTCTAGAGGTCTTCAAGAAGTTAACCACAAATATTATTTTTCCTATAGCCCCAGAAAAAATTCTTAGTTATGCCAAATTCATGAAGGATGTGCTAACCTGAAAAAGGAAATCACGGAATGGAGAGATTATGGAAATAACAGAAGAGTTTAATGTAATTTTACTAAAGAATTTACTTGTAAAGATGATTGGCCCCATTAATTTTATGATCCCTTGCAACATCAGAGATAATTTTTTAGGGAGGGTCCATTTTGGTTTAGGAGCTAGCATTAATTTGATGCCGCTGTCAATTTTCAAATGAGGTGAACTATGAGAGGCAACATCCACAACCTTGACCCTATAGTTAGCTGACAGACCTTCTCATGGTTTTATTGAGTATGTGTTTGTTGAGGTAGGAAGCTTCATATTTTTTACTGATTTTGTAGCCTTAGACATATAGGTGGATAAGGAGATGCATCTAATTTTAGGAAGAACCTTCTTAGCCCTTGGAAGGGAAATTATTTATGTACAATAAAAGAAATTGACCATGAAGTTTAATGATGATGAATCAACTTTTGATATCACATAGTCTATGAGATCCCAAAAAATCAAAGTGACAATCATCGCTTTAGGGTTGACTTAGTAGATGGGATGGTGACTACCCACAAGGTGTTAGAGTATGAGACTGAGAAATCTACTTTTGAATCTGCTCTGCTTGTATAGGTTGACTTTAGAAAGTTTAGGGAGAAGTTTCAACACTTAGGTATAACTTTGCATACAAAACCTCTAGGACCATCCATATAGATAGCCCCAAATCTGGAACTAAGAGACTTGCCCACTCACTTAAGGTATGCTTGTTTAGAAGAACCTTTGACCTTACCTGTGATCATATCTGCTGACTTGATTATGGAGTAAGAGGACAAGCTCATGATGTTTCTTAGTTCTTTTAAGAGGGAATTGAGGTGGACCATAGCTGAAATCAAGGGAATATGCCCATCCCTTTGTATGCATAGAAATTTTATATATGTGGAACATGTATGTAGAGCTAACCCACAAAGGAGGCTGAACCCCATCCTTAAGGAGGTAGTAAAGAAGGATATGCTGAAGTGGCTTGATACATGAATTATCTACCCCATCTCATGTGGTGAATCACTTAGTCCTATCAATTGTGTACCAATGAAGGGGGATTACAATTGTAGAGAATGAAAAAAATGAATTGATTCCTATAAGGACTGTTGTAGGATGGATGATTTGCAATGACTATAGGAAGTTAAACGCAACCATTAGGAAAAATCACTTTTTGCTACCTTTTCTTGATGAAATGTTGGATAGGACTGTAGGACATCCTTTCTAGAACATTTTAGAAAGATATTTGTGTTGTAACCAAATCCTCATAGTCCTTGAGGACTAGGACAAGTCCACCTTCCCTAGCACATATGGAATTTTCGTCGTTAGGAGGATGTCATTTGAACCATGCAATGTGCAAGCCACTTTTCAACACTGCATTATGTTTATATTTTTTAAAATGATTAAGATTATTGATCTAGACTTTATGGATGATTTTTTTTCATTTTAGATCCAGTCCGAGTAATCATAGAAAAGTATTACGAACGTGTTGGAAACAAATTTGTTGTTGAAATGTAAACAATGTTAATTCATGATAATTGAGTGGATAGTTCTAGGATGTAATATTTGGGAGAGAGTAATGGAAGTTGACCTTGCCAAGATGAGGTGATGGAAAAGCTTCAACCAAACACCACTGTGAAAGGAGTTAGGAGTTTTCTTGGGTATGTCATATCTTATAGACGATGCATTAAGAGCTTATCTATGATCACAAAGCCTCTTTATTATTTATAAGAGGAAGATGTGCCATTCAACTTTGACGATTCCTGTCAAGCTTCCTTTAATACTCTTAAGGCCAAATTAGTCACTGTAAATATGATGATTTCACTTTATTAGGATTTTCCATTTTAGCTGATTTTTTATGCTCATGACACGACTTTAGGAGCATTTTTACTCCAATTGAGAGACAAGAACTTTCATGTCATTTACTATATATGTAAAACTCTCAATGAAGCCTAAATGAACTACACCACCAGTGAGATGAAACACCTGACCAAAGTACTTTCTCTTGAGAATTTTAGATCTTACCTTATAAGTAACCTTTGTCATTGTTCACACCAATAATACCACTATAATATAGCTTATAGCCAAAAAGGATTCCAAACCTCGCATGGTTTTATGTGTCCTTTTGAAGAAATAATTTGATTTGTACTTTATCAATCAAAAAGGTATAGAGAATCAAGTAGATTACTACTTATTTAGGCCCAAGAACTAAATATCTGATGAGTATCTTTTAGAGAAAATGTGAATATTATTTAGGAGCAATTTCTCACCAATTCTGAGGAGGTTACTCGATAGTGTGATGACATTGTAAATTAAATTCTTAAAGGGATCATTCCTTATGGTTTCACTTAGCAACAGAAGAAGAAAGTCTTCTATGATGCCAGATTCTACTCTTAAGATGAGACCTATCTATTTAGGAAGTAGAAAGATGAAGTCCTTCGGAGATGTGTCCCTCAAAAGAGTTTAATGATATTATTATGACAAGTCATCAAGTATAATTTGGGGGACACTTTATGGATTCAAAATAATTTCTATAATTTTACACCCTAGATTTGATTAGCCTAACATCCTTAAGGATGTTAATCAATATGTGAAAATTTATGATAGAAGTTAGAGGGTAGGAATTATTTCTAAAAAAGCTGAGATGTCCCTTAATGTAAGTTTACATATTTGATGATTGGATAATATACTTTATGAGACCTCTTACACCTTCTTCAAGAAAATTATATATATTGTTACCAGCAGACTATTTTTATAAGTGGATTGAGGCAGTGAAACTACTCAATTGTGATGCTCAGAGTGTTCTTAAATTTCTGAGAAAATTTGTTTATAGTAAATTTGGATCACCTTGGGTGCTTATTAGTATTTGCATAGCCACTTTTGTAATAAAAGATGGAGGCACTAGTTTGAAAATTTGAAATAATTGCATACCAACCCCAAACTAGTGGTTTAGTTGTGGTTTGCAATAGAGAATAGGAATATAATAAGAAAACCTGTTAAATTAATACATAAAGATTAGTCCCTAGTGTAGGATATTTTTTGTGTTATAAATGTTTTTTAACACCATAACACACATGGCAACTATACTAAAAAATATGCAATTTAATCACAATAAAATTTACTTAAGTATAGTAATTTTTCTCTTTTAAAATACAAAGTTGTCATTCCTAGTGAATTAAGGTGTACTTTCAATTTCAAATCATCACTAGGTTACAAACGCAAGTATATGTATCACTCAAGTAATAAAGGGCTCTAATGTAGTCCTAAGTATCGATCCCACAGGAAGGTGAAAAATTGTTAGGGAGATCACACTAAAGCACAATGTTTAAACTATATTAAACTTAAGTAATAAAACATGTCAAAATTTGTTTAATGACACTAAAGAAACTACAGTTACTACACTATTCTCTAAACTTCAAAGCTAAATTTACTAAAAAATAAATAAAGTTTTGTAATAAAGAGTTCAAATTTAAGAAAGCATCCTTCCACTTACAATGAGATTATAGTCACTGAGTTATCAAATATAAGAAAGTTATTTTGTGCTAAAAAGGTACAAATATATTTTTACCCATTTTACAAGAGATAAAAAACATTGGCTAATTCAGTGTTTAGTCCTTAAATATGAGGATAGGATGGGATGGTACTGGCTCTCAATCCATAGTTCTCACGCTCCCTTCTCGTGAGGGCTAACATCTCAAATTTAGCAAATGGAATGTTTATCGTTAGTTTCATAAATAGTTCCAAAAATTTTAAGAATTTGTTATACAATTTTTGTTGTCTCAATCTTTCAAGAAATTGAGGTAGCAGTTTTTCTACATTAGATTTCTTTGGTTTAATAAAATATTCTAAATCATGATGAATATCTTCCTAAAATTTTTCAATTTACACCCCTTGGTTCACTACTTTAATCTCTTTGAATTTTTGTTTCCACTTCTCTTCCACTCTTTAGTTGTATAGCTTTAATTTTCTCTTTATTCAAGTCTTTAGGATTAATCTCAACATTATTAGAAAGAGTTCTTTGAGGCCTACTGCTAAGTGCAGCAACAATATATCTGAATTGATTCTCAATGTTCTTATTTGCCGCTCCCTCACTTTTTAATTGATTACCCATTTATAATACCAATTCATCTATATAGAATTTATTCTACTTGAATTTTGAATTGTAGTTAAAATCGGGAGGATAATAAGTTCTATAGTTAGTGTTTCCTTGATCGTTTACATTTCCTAAAGGGTTCGCTTGATTGTTCCCCCTCTATGAATTTACACCATTATAGTCATTTTTATTCCAACTTAAATTAGGGTGACTTTTCCATCCAGGATTGTAGTAATTAGAGTAGGGATTATTAGGTCGATTATTTATTGCATTCAAAGTTTCATACGATGATTGAGAATCTATCATTTGTTCGATTGAATTTTCCTTAACTAATAATTGTGTTTGAAATATATTTATTCCCAATTGATCCAAATTCTTTGATATTGTAGTGATTTGAGAAGCCAAAATAGAAATTACATCAGAGTCATGAACACTGACTACTCTTTTTAAATTTACCCTTTTAGAAGGCCATTAAAAATTGTTAGCAGTCATCTCTTCAATTAACGAATATGCTTCATTGAATGGTTTTGACATTAATGATCCACCAACAACAACATTAATAAAAAATCTAAGAGATCCCGCTAATCCATTATAAAATATTTGAATTATTAACTAATTGGATAAAACATGGTGTAGACACTTTCTAAAAAGATCTTTAAACCATTCCCAATCTTGATATAGTGATTCCCCTTAAAACTGAAAAAAAGATGTATTATCGTTTCCTAGCTTAGCAGTTTTTGATGGTGGCAAATTTTTAGCCAAAAATTTCTGAGATAATTCTCTCAAATTTGTGATTGATCTAGATGCTAAAGAGTTTGACTACACCTTAGTATTATCCTTTAATGAAAAATGAAAAAGTCTAAATCTGATAGCGCCATTAGACACTTCATCAAATTTAAATGTAGTACAAAAAATTTAAATGCAAGTATATGTATCGCTCAAGTAATAAAGGGGTCTAATGGAGTCTTGAGTATCAACCACATAGGGAGACAAAAATTTATTTGTAAAATCATGCAAACACACAAAATTTAAATTATAGAAAACTTAAATAAGAAAACAAGTTAAAATTTTTTTAATGCCACTAAAGAAACTCTGTTCACTAAACTAATCTCCAAACTTCAATGTTAAATTTGCTAAGAACTAAACTAGGTTTTGTGACAAAGAGTTCAAATTTATTAAAGCATCATTCCCCTTACAATGAGATTATAATCAGTGAATCATCAAATTAAGAAAAATTCTATTGTGTCATATAGGAGCAATTATATTCTTTATCCTTTTTACTAGTGTTAAAGAACATTGGCTAATCTTGTGTTTAGTCCCGAAATCTGCGGTTAGGCTGGGAAGATACTGGCTCTCACTCTAGAATTCTCATGATCCCCATGTTTGAACGATAACATCTCGCTTTAGTTTCCAAACACGTGGACCAAATTTGGTATTTTTGTTTGTCACCCTGAAATCTCTAATTCCATAAATAAATATTTATCTATTTTTTTGCACTGAACCACATGAACTTCATTCTCCTTGATGAAATAAAACGTGGCTCTTACTTTGTTGTAGAATACATATCCCTTTTGGATTGTATGTTTCACAACAAATTTTAATAATTCAATTGGCTAGATCAAAAAATAAAATAAATTCAATGTTTGAATCATCACTAATATGAAATTAAAATATTGCACAATAACATGATTCTTCACATGACCATTTCTCTTTGTGGGGAGAAAGACAAAGAAATATATTTTGAATTCATGAGGAAGATACAACAAAAGATGGATTTTATATATAAAAACAAGGTTACATAATAAGAAAGAAATGTAAAACAACCTAACTCAATCTCTTCCACAAGAAAATTTTGTGACGTTCCTTTGAATTTCTTTCTCTCATTCCAATAACACTCAAATCTCTCTTAGAAATGTAAGGAAGAAGACATCTCACATTTTTCCTCTCCTCTTATAACTCTTAGATACACTTGCAACACTCTACCAAATTTGAACTCACGTCTGACGCCTTTACAACAAACACATAACACTTTTTCTGACATAAAAACACTCATTTATAATGTAGGGAGAAATTAGGGAAAAAATTTCCAATCTCCATAGGAACCTGTACAAAATCCATCAAAATTCAATGCATTTGTGAAAATAACAATCTTTAGCGCCTAGGTGCTAGTTCAAATTTGGGAAAACACCACTTTTGACTATAAATTTCATACTTTTTTGCATCCTTTAAGCTTAAAATGCATCGACTTAGTATACCTACAAAAAAAACAGAAAAAATACATTTCTTCAAAGTGAAATATCACAAAATATATGCCTTAAATACATATGAAAAATTGAATATTTTTGGTGTATCAACAAGCGTTAAAGAACATTGGCTAATTCAATATTTAGTCCCTAAATCTGCGGTTAGGATGGTAAGATACTGGCTCTCACTCCAGAGTTCCCATGTTCCCCTCGTCTGAGGGCTAACATCTCACTTTAGCTTCCAAACACTTGGACAAAATTAGGGATTTTAGTCAGTTACTCTAAAATATCCAATTCTTCACCCATCAATAAATATTTCCCTATTTATTTGCACTCAACTCCATTGACTACATTCTCATCCATGAAATTGAATGTTATTCTTACTTTCTTGTAGAAAGCTTAGCTCTCTCAGATCGTATGTTTCACAATATATTTCAACAATTCAATTGGCCAGATCCAAAAGTAAATGAAGTTGAAATTTTGAATCATCACGATTATGGAATCAAAATATTGCACGACAATCTTAATTCTTCACATGATCATTTCTCTTTGTAGAGAGAAGGACAAAGAAATCTACTTATAATTCATGAGTAAGATACAACAAAACATGGATTCTATAAATAAAAACAAGTTTATAAAATAAGAAAGAAAAGTAAAATAACTTAACTCCATCTCTTTCCCAAGCAAATCCCTTGAAGTTCCTTTGAATCTCTTTCTCTTTTTACAATAACACTCAAATATCTCTTAGAAATGTAAGGAAGAAGAAATATTTCACTTTTCCTCTCCTCTTAAAACTCTTAAGAGGCACATACCACACTTTTGAACACTTTAATAATCATGCCCCCTCACACACATAACTTTTTCTGACATAAAAACACTCTTTGATAATGTAGGGATGAATTTCCCAAGAGTCTCCATAGGCACCTCTTCAAAATTTGTCCAAATTCAATGCATTTGTGAAATCTGGCACCTAAACACCAAAATCTGGTGCTTAGGCACCATCTTCCCTATATTTTGACACTTAGGCACCAATTCTGTCACCTAGGTGTCAGTTCAATTTTTCGAAAAAGTAACCTTTTGACTCAAAATTTTCTCTTTTCTGCATCCATTAAGCTCCAAATTCCTAGACTTAGTATACTTGCTATAAAACATGAAAATATCTTTATTTAAAGTGTAATATCACCAAATATAAGCCTTAAATATATTTGTAAAATTGAATATTTTTCTGGCGTATCAGTCCCTTAGGCTTGATGAGGCATTGTAGGCTTATAAGATGAATTTTAAATCTCCCATAGAAATGACACCCTACAAACTAATTTTTGGAAAAGCCAATCATTTGATAGAAGAATTAAAACATAAGGCTTATTAAGCAATTAATGAATTTAATTATAATTTGAAATATAGGGCAATGCAAATATAACTACAATAGAACAATTCATATGAAATTATATTAGAATCTTATGAGAACGCCAGGATTTATAAGGAAAGGATGCAAAAATGTCACGATGAGAAGCTACTTGGGATGAAATTTCATCATGGACAAGAGGCTCTATTGTATAATTCACGATTAAAATTGTTTCTATAAAAATAGAAGTGCAGGTGTTCAAGACCATTCAATGTTGTAAATTTGTACCAATTCGGAGCTGTAGACATTCATGATGACAAAACTGAGGACATCTTTAAGGTTAATGTGCAGAGATTTAAACCTTATATAGGAGGAGAGAGTAAAGTCTTATTATAGCCATAATATTGAAATCATCCTAAATAGTAGAACTCGCATTGTCGGGTTGACGATGTTAAACCAAGAACTACCTTGAGAGACAACTCATGCATTACCATTTTTATTTGGCATTTTTTTGTTCATTATCTTCAAATTTTTTTCTTTGAATTTTATGTTTGTGCTTTGTATGATTTTGATGTCCTATGAGATTATTTTTTGTGTCTATGAATAATTTTATGAGGTTATGACAGGAAAGAAAACATAAAAAAGAGTTTTGTGAGCAAAATTTGGGCTCGCACTCTGACAACACATGGCATGAACACATCTCCAAATAGAGATTTTAACATTATTAGATGGAATATGTGGTGTGGCCTTGCTAGATCTTTACTAAAAAACCTTTTTTTTATTAGCATGACCACGCCACCTCGTGCATGCGCATGCCAAAATTACCCATAGCATTATATGTACTAGAGTGACCACACTGCTTTTCGATGTGGCCACGCTACTTCATGATCCCACCAGACAACATGCTTATGGCTTTGTTAATCCACAAATGTCTTTGTCTTTACCCCATTCAACTTCTTCTCCTTCATGTTCACAAGCACACTTCATCTCCCTAGCCCTCAAAAACCTAGGACCACCGTAGAAGTTGTCGAAACTCCACCAAATTTGCATGAAAGATAGATTGGGTTGACGCAAGAGAGATCTTTGCATTTTTTTCTCTCAATAAGCCTTCATTTTTTCTGATTTTGTTTTCTCAGTGGAGCAATGCTTAGTGACAAAAAAATTGTTTCTCTCTTTGAGATCTTCTTCCTCAGTTCCTTTTTTTGAGCCTCATTTCTCATTTGGTTCAAATACCATGGCTCCAAAATTTCATGGAAGATGTTGTTTCTCTTTCTATGATGAGAACTGATTTACGAGATTGGGGGCTCAACAAAATTTTTTGAGCTTCGTGGGTAAGAAGAAACTTATCTTCAAGAGAGCATTCCAATTTTTAAATGGGGATATAAAAATAGATATTGAGCATTATGTGTGGTAGAATTTCACTAATATATATGAACCTTCCATCATAAATTTTATCTTTGAAATCTATACAAAAATAAAGAAATTTATAGACAAGAGAGTCTTTATGCAGGGGAGGATGATTCCCTTTGATGCCACCACCATCAACCATGTTTATGATTTGTCTGACATTCCTAATTTTGCGCTCAGTATCTTCATTTCACTTAATTACTCAGAGTTAACTAGTTTTCTCAAAAAATCCACAAGTGCATGGAGGACTCGCTTGGGGATGACTCAGAAGTGTTGATCAACTTTTCTCTTACCCATCTCACTAGAAAGGCTAGAGAATGACACTATTTTATTGTTGTTAGGATGCTCCCCACTACTAGACTTACCGATGTGATCAAGGAGTGGTTCATTCTAAATTTTTACATTTAAAAGGGCAATTCTATTGATGTTGTCATCTTGATCCGTCAGTCCATTAACTATATTGATAATGGTTAGTCCACCATTGGTTAAGGGCACCCTAGGATGATCACTACCTTATGTGCGAGGGAGTGTATTTTGGAGGCAGTTATGAGGAGCTTTTTCATCTGCAGAAGCCAATCAGTAGGTCTTCCATTGATGCTTATGCCTCCCCATTTGTTGCTTCTTCTAAGAGCAGAGCAAATTCATCCTGATGTCGATCCTTGATGTTCTTGTGGCTCCTCCCTTTCTGAATTAACCAAAACATGACAGTGATGCTGACACTCAAGAGGGAGCTACTTACTGATATCAAAGAGCTCTAGATCACCAATGAAATAATGATGTGAGAGCTATATGACATCCACCACCAGTATTCTTACTATGCCAATCAGTACCAGCATTAGTATGAGTACATTCTTGAGTGGTTGGGAGCATTCCAGGAGCACTGAGGGTTAGTAGTTGTACTACCATGACAACCATTCACCATTTTGAGACCTACTCATGATACCATGTCGGAGAGTGACCGAGGGGAGTAGGGAGATATTTACTAGTTTCTGATGATGTGTTCCATTATATTGGTTTGTACCAATTTTAGCCCCAATTTCTCCTATGGCCACTAAGGGTCAAACCCAAGAGCTTTTACTAAAGGGAGAACCCCCAATTACACTCTCAAACCCTTGGATCCTGCGAAAAAAATTCTTCTCCAAGTTCTAGAGAGTAAATCCCCCTCCACTTCCATGCCTTCTCCATGTCCATTAAATCCTAATTTTGCCATCAAAATCTAGGGCAAATTTTTGGTCCGACATAAACAATCATAAAACTCTAATTTAACTCTTCTAAGAGCTTTCTAGCACCTCCACGACTCTTTCACAATCAAAATTGAGGCTTCCTAAGGTCTCCAACCAATTCAAAGACCAAATCGTGGGACTATTTGTCCTAGCATATAATTAGAGCTAATTATAAATCAAATTTAGCTTCAAAGGAGTTGTGCAGGGTCAAGGTTATCATATCTATCAAATTCGATCGAGACCACACCTCTTGGGCTAAGGTATGGATCAAAAACCCTAAAAGTAAACTCGAGTTTGATCTTTTGTGAAAGAAACTAACACATCATGCCTACATAACTGTATTGATGTGTTCTCTTTGCCTCGATGAAGCTTTTGAAACCAATCTCATGAGATTACATGAAGAATCGAAAGAAATATTATTGTTTGATCATAAACTGTTATCAATTAATCATCCTATGAGGAAGATGAACCAATGTTTTAAATTATCGGGTATCAGAAATGGACGATGTTGATCGCGTCAAATTGTCAAGTTGTCCATGCAAAAGGGACATAATCCGCGGGCCACCTCAGCACCCACGTTGAATGTGTCATGAAACGGAGACCATAACATGGACTTCAAAGCTACCGAGGAAATATGTGGCGCCCCGTTGGATCAATAATCACATCTTTTCAAAAAAATCTTATAACCTACAAGAAATCATATTTTTTCCTAGAAAAACTACAAAAATAAATTAAAGAAATGTTTCCACTCAGGATACATAGGGAAAATTTAAAAAATAAAATTGACAAAAAATGAATTATATTTAATTTTTAATTAATTAAATACTTAAGATTGTATTTTAATTATTCAAAATTAGAAATAAATCTAAAAAAATATGAAAATTGCAAGGATTACTTATTTCATCCTTGGGAACATTCTCTAAATTTGTCAAGGATATAAAATATCCCTAAATTAAAAATCACCCATATATCAACGTTATAATTATTTCAAAAAAAACTATAAAAAGTCAAAAAAAATTAAATTCAAATGGAAAATGGTTACGAAATATTAGGTAATTAAACTAATGCTTAAGATAAAATTCCAGTCTTTGAAGGAGTTTAAAGTGATAATTTAAACATTTTGTGGTAAAATTGCAAATTTTAAAATTTACACTTTAGCCCAAAGTTTCCCAATTTTGGTTTTCTTTTTTCTTTTAATAGTTACGTTTTTTAAGTGTGGTTATCTCATCTTCTTTTAGGTTGACTTTCTAGAGTTAATATAATTTAATCTTTAAGTCTAAACCACATTAGACATAAAACTAATTTTTAGGTCTAACCGATCTTAGACCTAAAACATAACACTTAACCATTAATCAAATTAGGCTTAACCTAAATTTCTAGGTCTAGCCCATCTTAGACCTAAACTTAACCTTTAAGCCTTAGTCAAATTAAGCTTAACTCTATCTTTTAGGTCTACCCATCTTAGACGTAAACATAATCCATAAGCCTTAATAAAATTAGTTTGAGCACTAATTTTTATGTCTAACCCTCAAAGTCCTCTTAAACCAAAACATAATCCTTAATCCTTAATCAAATTAGGATGAATCCTAATATTTTGGTCTGACCAGTCTTAGACCTAAACTTAGTCCTTAACCAGTAAACAAATTAGGTTTAACCCTAACTTTTAGGTTTGACCCATAATAGACATTAACATTAATTTTTAGTTCTAACATATCTTAGACATAAACTTAAGCCTTAAGCCTTAATAAAATTAGGCTTAACCCTAGTTTTTAGGTTTAACCCATCTTAGGCTTGAACTTAACTCTTACACCTTAATTAAATTATAATTAACCCTAATCTTTAGGTATAACCCATCTTAAACCTAAACTTACCATTAAGCCTTAATTAATATGGACATAACTGTAACATTTAGGCTCAATACAATTAAAAGTATGTCTGTCCAAACCAATTTGGACTTAACATTACCCTTAAGTTCAATGTAAATTGATCCAAAGTCTACGTCCAATTCAAGTTGCATTTAACCATAAAACTTAGGCTCAATACAATTGAAACTAAGTCTAAGTCCACACTAAATAGAATTAAAAATTTAACACTTAAGCTCAATTCAATTGAATCTATGGATCAGCTCAATCAAATTTGGACTTACCCTAACACTTAAACTCAATCTAAACTGAACCTAAGTCTATGTTCAAACTAAATTGGGTTTAACCTTAACAACTAAATTCAATCCAAATTGAACCTATGTCTAAGCCCAAACCAATTTTGACTTAAACCCCATGCTAATTAGGTTTAACCTAAGTTGAACCTATTTAATCAAATAAGATTTAATTACATTAGACATATTTAAACCCTATCTTAATTAGATTTAACTTCAATTAAACCTAAATAATTAACTAGGTCTTAACCATATAATACTTAGTCAAATGCAATTTAATTAGGTTTAACCTAAATTAAACCTAACTAATCAAGTAAGTCTAAACCGCATTAGAATTATTTAAACCCTATTTAACTAGGTTTAACCTAAATAAAAATCTAATTAATTAACCAAGTATTAACCACATTAGACAAAGTTAAAACTTTCTTTATTAGGTTTAACTTAAATTAAAATTTATTATTGAACTATGTTGTAACCACATTAAATTTAGTTAAACCCTATTTAATCAAATTTAACCTAAATTAAACCTAATTAATTTACTACATCTAACCATATTAGACTTATTTAATCATTTTTATAATTAGGTTAACCTAAATTAAGACTAATTAATTAACTATGTCTTAAAAACATTAGACTTAGTTAAAACTTGTACTAATTAGGTTTAACCTCAATTAAACCTCAACTAAACTTAACTTATTAACTAAGTCTTAATCACATTAGACTTAGTTAAACTTAAGTCTTTAAGCCTAACAAATATTAAACTTAGTCAACCTAAATCTTAGGTTCTTCCCACCCTAAACCTAAGACAACTTAAAACAAATGCTCAATCCACACTGAGCCTAAGTGAAACATAAAACTTAGGATCAACCCACATTGAAACTAAGTCAATATGAAACTTAGGTTCAACCCAAAGTGAAACAAAGCCAACCAAAACATTTTGTTCAACCCAAATTGAACCTAAATCAATTTAAGTTAAACCTAAATAAAACTTAAGTCAAACTTTAAGTTCAACTTACTTAAACTTATTAATTATATCATTAGGTCAACCCGACCTAACTCGAGGATTCATAAATCAACTAAACCATCAGGCCCACTAGATCTAGCTTGGGTTAACCCAACTCAACTAAATCATCAGGTTAACCTAAATTAATTCGGTTTAACCCAAATTAAATCATTGAATCAACCCAACTTAATGTGGGTTATCTTTATTTTTAGGTTAGCCCGAAAAAAGTTTAAATAACTTGACTTGAGATTCTACTTTAAATTTGAACTCAATATCAACCTCCATTTAATTAAGGAATAATTTAATTTTAAATCAATTTAGTCTTCATGCAAGTCTAATAAACTTAAAATTGCTATAACTCAGAGGTTTAACATGAACTTGTTCAGCTTAACCTGGTCTATTCCTATGTTATCTTACTTGATTTTATTTTGCTATTTTATGTCAAAAAAAAATGCTTAAAAAACTAGCTTTATTTTATTCAAACTAAATTTGGGTTAATCTTAATAAATTTTGGTCAATTTAAATAAGTTTAAATACAACTCAAGGGACAATCAACCTAATCAAATTATTTGGAATCTTATTCTAAACTAGTTTAACTCAGTATGAATTAATCTAAACCTAAGCTAAGGTGACCATAAGATAAGTGAGGTTTTAACTTCTCATACGAAAATAAACTACTCTTTGCTTCAGCCAGGGAAAATATGGGCTAATGTATCAAACCAACATGAATGGGATAAAGTCTTCCTTAAAAGACATTAAAAGTTAAAAACCTCGAAATGTAACTTGGTTTGAAAAGAAATTTTGGAGGAGATGACTGAAGCACTTAAATAGTATACTGCTTTAAGTACCTACTTTATGCTTATTTTTTGTGATATTGTACTTTAAAGAAGGGTATTTTTGTGTTTTTGTTGCAGGTATACTATTTTTAGGCATTTGGAGCAAAATTATTAAAAAAGATAAAATTTGGAGCCAAAATAACAAATTTTGAGATTCTAGCGCATGATGAGTCAAATCACGAGAACTGACGCGTGATAGACGGAGCATGATGCGCTAGACACAAATTTTTCAAATTAAGGCAGTTCGAGACAAATTTTGTGTGAATTTTCAAAGGGACAATTGTCTTACACACCTCTTGGAGTAATTCAATGCATCTAGAAACTTTAGAATGTTCTTTTATGAAGGGATATGACCTTTAAATCAAATGACATATCTTTTAAATTCAAACAAGTTGAATTTTGGAAGGAATTTTAGAGGGAATTTTGAATTCTTTTCCAAAGGAGGCAGCCCAAAATAAAAGAAAAAGACTTGAAAAAGAGGCTTTTGTGTTTGGCGTGAGAGAGAGAGAGAAAGGGGGCGTGAGTTAGCAATAGAGAGAGAAGAAGATATTTTCTTCTAGGGTTGTAAGTGGAGAGGGAGGTGAGAGATTTCTTCTTCATTACACTTTTAAGAGAGAATTGAGATGATTGTAAAGAGAGAAAGGCTTGGAGAGAACTTCTAGGGATTTGCTTGGGAAGGATTGTGAGATAAGTTGCATTTTTATTTCTTTTGTTTTACAAACTTATTTTTATATATGAAATTAGTGTTTTATTGTTTCCTTCTTATGCAAAAAAAAATATATAGATTTTTAGACCTATATTTTATACACATTTTTAGTGATATTGCACTTTAAAGGAAGGTATTTTTCATGTTTTATTGCAGGTTATTGATTTTTAGCACTTCAAGCAAAAAGGAAGCAAAATAGATAGAATTTGGAGTCAAAATGGAGTTTTAGAAGAAATGTTCAGCGCCAACGGTGCCACACTAGGTGTCGACAGTGACATTTGCAGAAAGCACAAAATTAAATAAAGGGAACTTGGCATCGATGGAGCCAAAATGGGCGCCGACCGCGCTAATGCTAATGCAAGGCCTATTTCTAGAAGATTCGCCAAATTTGGACACTTTTCGAAGAGCTTTTGGATGCACCTCTTGAAAAATCGACATTAGGCTCTATTTAGAGCAAAAATTGATAAGAAACGCCCCCTTCCAGCTTGTGTCCATTAGTTCTTTAGTTCCTTAAAGTTTTGAATTAGTTCTTTGAGTTTTGTGGTGAGTTTAAGTGTGAATTCTTTTCTAAGAATTTCTAGAGAGGGATAGAAGTGAGAGATTTCTTCTTCCTTACATTTTCTAATAAAGAATCAAGAGTCTTGTAAAGAGAGAAAGAGTCCAAGAGAGGCTACAAGGGATTTCCTTTGAGAAATAGTTTCAGATAAGTGTTGTTTGTTTATTACTGTTGTATGAACTTTCTTTAATATATGAAATTTTTGTTTTGTTGTGTCTTTCTCATGATGTCTAAGTAGTTTTATTTATCTTTTTATCTACTCTTAGATATAGTGAAATGAATAGATAATTTTGATGTCCAAATTTAAAATATAAAATAAATTGTGATGGTTTTTCCACTCCGTTCTTAATTTACTTTTTGAATTGGCCAATTGAAATGTTAAAATTTAATGTGAAACAAATGATTCAAGAAATGGAATATGAGTTCTACAATAGAGTGAGAATCACATTTAATTCTATGGAAGAGTGTTTCATTCATGGAATTAAGTGCAAATAAATAGGGAAATATACATTGTTGGGTGTAGAATTGCAGATTTTAAGGTGATAGACTAAAATCCCCAATTTGGTCTTAGTGTTTAAAAACTAAACACCCATCTGTGAAAGGAAAGTGGGAGCTTTGAGGTGAGAGACTGTATCCTCCTTGCCTAACCATAGATTTAGGGACTAAACTTGAGATTAACCAATGATTCTTTATAACATTGAAGAAGGGTAGAGAATTAAAATTGTTCCTATTTGGCATAATACATATTTAAACAATTTATCTCATCTCATTTAACCAAAAACTCATTTTAGTGGAAAAGATGCTATTTCATATTAAATAACTTCATCACATAAACATAGTTTGATAGTTACTGTTTAACTTTGCATTATAGTTTTGCTAGTAGTTAATAATTTAGTTCTGATAGTACCTTAAAAATTTGACATTAATGACTATATTTTATGTTATTGTTGTGAGTTATCTAGTTAAATTATCTTTTCAAATTTAAACCTTTCTCGTGGGAATGATATTTAGGGCTTAAACAAAATGTCATGTATTACTTGATAACGCTATGTATACTTATGTAGAATCCCAACATAAATTGCTTTAATTTATTATTCATAAAATAACGCATCAAGTTTTTGGCATCGTTGCAAAGTGGAGTCAACCTTATAAATTTTGCACAACTATAATTGTCAGAGATCAAGTTTTAGGCACCATTGTCGGGGAAGGTAACGATAAATTAGATAAATTTGGTAAATTAGGAAATTTAGTGATAAAAATTAAGACTTATAAAAACAAAAATTTAAAATCATTGAAAAAAATCAGAGTATATTTATATATATATATATATATATATATTTAAGTGTATTTTTAATAAATTTTTCTTTAGTTATTATATTTCTTTATGTGTACTATTGAATCTGAAGGTTTAGTACCTTACGATTCAGAATTAAAATGTAATAATTGTAAAGTTTAAAAACAACAAAATGAAATTAAAATTTTGAACAAAATGATAAATAACTTAGATAATCAAATACATGAAATGACAAAGACCTTTAAAAAATTATTCTAATCCTACAGTAGATGAACTTCACTTGACTATTCAAATTCCTAATGTTGTTGTTAATTCATTTGAGCTTAAACCTGTTATTGTCTAAATGGTACAAAATAATCAGTTTGGAGGAACACCTACTGAAGATCCTAACTTACATCTTGCTGGTTTTCTTAAAATATGTGCTACTTTTAAATATGATAGAGTGTTCATTGATGTTGTCAGAATTAGACTTTTCCATTTTTCATTAAGGGATAAAGCTAAAGCTTGGTTAAATTCATTAGCACATGGATCTATTAGAACTTAGGAAGAACTATCAGAAAAATTTTTGGCAAAATATTTTCCACCCTCGAAAACTGCTAAGCTTAGAAATGATATTACATATTTTTGTCAATTTGAAGGGAATCGCTATATGAAACATGAGAAAGATTTAAAGATCTCCATAGGAAATATCCACATGATACTTTACCAAATTGGTTAATAATTTAAACTTTTTACAATGGATTACTAGGATCACTTAGATCTATTATAGATGCTGCTGCAAGTGGATCATTAATGTCAAAACCTTTTGATGAAGCATAGCTTTTAATAAAGGAAATGACTACTAATAATTTTTAATGGCCCTCTGATCGGGTAAATCCTAAGAGAGTAGCTAGTATTCATGATTAAGATGCAATGTCTATTTCAACATCTCAAATTGTCGCTATATCAAAAAAGATTGGTCAAATTAATGTGAACTATTCTCAAATACCACTAGTATTAGAGTAAAATGTACTAGGATAGATAATTGATACTCAATCATCTTATGAAACTTTGAATGCAATAAATATTCAAAATAATAATCCCTATTCTAATTATTATAACCTTGGATGGAAAAATCACCCTAATTTTAGTTGGAAAAGTTATAACAATTAGGTGAACCCCTCAGAAAGTTCAAATAACTAAGGAAATCCTCAAAAATCAACCTTATTATCCTCCTAGATTTAATTATAGCCCTAACCCACAAGTTAAGGAAAAGAAATTGGCTATGGATGAAATAATGTTGAACATGAGAAATCAAATATAAAATCAAGGGGCTGCAATTAGAAATATTGAAAATCAATTAGGACATATAGCTACTACACCTAGTAACAGGCCTTCAGGAATTCTTCCTAGCACTGTGGAAGATAATCCAAAAGATCATAATTAGGAGAAAATTAAAGATATTCAATTTTTAAACCTATTCATTTACAAAGTAAAAAAAAAGTGAAAACAAGAATCAAAAGAGAAACTGAAGTAGAGGAGGAGAAGGAAGATATTGAAAGCTACCACAATAAAATAAAACCAATACAAGCTCCTTTAGAAAAACCACCACCTCTATTTCCTCAACGATTGAAGCAGAAGGATAAAGATAAATAATTTACAAAATTTTTGGAAATCCTTAAAAATTTAACGATAAAAATTCTTTTCATTGAGGCTTTGGAACAAATACCAAGTTATGTGAAATTTATGAAGGATGTACTAAACAAAAAAAAAGGAACTTTGTAGATCACGAGACTATTGCACTTAGTGAAGAGTGTAGTGCTATTGTTCATAAAAAAGCTTCCTAAAAAATTAAATGATATTGGTAGTTTTATTATACCTTGTGCTATTAGTGAAAATTTTTTAGAAAAGCCTTATGTGATCTAGGAGCTAGTATTAACCTAATGCCTCTATCAATTTTTAAGCATTTAAATTTAGGAGAAATTTCCCTTACTAATGTATCTTCAGTTATTTGATCGATCAATAACTTTTCCTAAAGGAGTTATAGAAGATGTAATAGTGAAAGTGGATAAATTTATTTTTCCTCTAGACTTTATCATATAAGATATGGAGGAAGATAAAGAGATTCTTATTGTTTTGGAGAAACCATTTCTTGCAACAGGGAGAGTTGTTATAGATGTGCAAAAAGGAGAATTAATAATGAGAGTCAATGATCAAGAAGTAACCTTTAATACTACAGAAGCAATGAAATATCCTACAATATAAAGAGATAATGAATTTTTTAGGATGGAAGTTATTGATTATCTGAGTAATGAGCAATTTAAGAGAATGTTTGAACAAAATCCAAGGCAAGAAGAGTATTTTGAGAATGAGAACAAAATAAAAGAAGAGAATTTAGATTTTATTCAGGATAAATTTGAAACTTTAGACCTTTTGGAAAATGATAATAAAAATTGTATTCCTTCTAGTATTAAACCACCTGAACTTGAACTGAAAGTATTACCTGCCCATTTAAAATAAGTGTTTTTAGGAGATTCATCTACATTCCTAATCATTTTATCTTCTGATTTAACTGAAACTCAAGAACAAAAATTAATAGAAATCTTGAAGAGATATAAAAAGGCTTTTGGATAGACTTTAGTAGATATTAAAAGAATCAGTCCTTCAAGTTGTATGCACAGAATTCTATTAGATGAACAATAGAAACCTAAAGCTGATCCTTTGTTGACCTCACTTTTAGTTGAAGTTTAGTTTTCCCTATTTTTTTGCCTAAGGTCTAGCCATAGGACTTTCCTGTTGAGTATTCTTAGAAAATTAGAAAAGGAACCCTCACATTTAGAAATTCTAAACTCTTTCTTGCTCAACTTGAAGTTGCACATATTGGTCCTAACCTGTAGCACTTAGTAGGGGGGATATGGAGGATCTCAAGAGGAGTCCCCATAGGATTGTTTGACTTTAGGGTTGACCTTGGGTGTTGGTCTGAAATTAGTTCACTCACTGCACTCACTATCATATATATCCACTCACAACCGTAAACCCTAATTTGTTGGCTTTCATCTCTTGATCCATTGGGAGACTCATGTCGGTGGTCCCCTAGACCCACTAGCCCTAGGCTAGAGTTTAGCAAAAACAAGTAAATAGAGGAACCAAAAGGGGATTTAATTGGTCCATAGCTCTTGTAAGGTGGTTGACACCCCAGTTCTACCAAAGTTTCCAATTTGGCCTTTTTACCCCCAAACCTACCCAAATTACTTAAACACTCCCAAATCTAAAATTTGGCCAAGAATCCTAATTTCACCCAAAATACCAAAATTTTTTCAAAAATCACATCAAACCATTTCAAAATACCCAAATTGCCCAAAACCACCCAAAATTGCCAAAATTACCAAAATACCCCCAAATTTGCCAAAATTACAAAAATAACCTTGGCATCCTAAACTTTTCCAAAACCTTAAAAATCAACTCAAATGTCTTCAAAACCATTTTGGACCTTCCAATTGGACACAATTTGGCCAATTTGACCATTTTAACTAAAACCCCCAAATTGCCTTTAAAGGCCCAATTTCTCACAATTCATCCAAAATGTCTATCAATTTAGACCCAATTTCGCTCAATTTCAATTCTAAACTCAAATTAACCTTTCATATGACTAATCCAAACCAAACAAAAGCCTAATTTACCCATTCTTTGAGCTCAATGTTGATCAAAATCAAAACCCCCAATTTTGACCATATGACTTAATCTCACCTAATTGAACCCCATAGCCTACTCAATTTGCCCCAATTTGAATCCTAAACTCTTCATAACACTCATACACACAAAAATTGAACTTTTAATTGGCTTTGGTGAAGCCTCAATTTCACTTAATTTTACCCCAATATCTCAATTTGGACTTAGTCCAACCTTAGCCCAACCTAGACCCAGGTCTAGTCCAACATGTCCAAATTGACCAAAATCTCAAAATCCTTAAAATTGAGCTTTCAATTTACCTTAAGATTACTTCAATCCTTCACCAAAAATCTTCATTGCAATCATATACACAATTTTGATCAGTTAATTGAGCTCAAAGTCATGGCTAGCCTAACCTAAGTCCAACTTTTAGCCTTTTTGACCCAAATTGGACCCAAGTACCAAAATTGAATTAGCCATCCTAAAGCCACTACGCACACCTTATTGACAAGGTTAAACCCTCTGAAACCACCCAAGTAAGGTATGGACTAATGGGTCCCTAAATTAAAGGATTTTATCCCATTCTTTGGGCCTTAATCAAAAATATCCTTCATCAGCACTTACCATTGAGAGTAAATTTTAATTAAGCCTCGCCCTGGCAAACCTGGCCTTCTGGCCACCACCCCTGGCCCTGTAGGCCGGCCTATTGGCCGAAAAACACCAAAACTGAGACCCCCAAGCTCTAGAGGCCAGCTCATCCCAAAAACTCTTTAGAGCTCCTCAGCCCTCCACATAAGCACCATTTTACACCCATCAATTAGCCCTGAGCTCCCCCAAAGCTCCTCTATTTGATCAGCCCCTCCATGGCTAAAGAGAGGAGAGTACATAATCCATGGGGAAACTCTGTCCAAGTGCTTTCAGACACTTTTCAAGAACTCCTAAGCTCATTGCCACCATTTTTCCCCATTGATCCCCACTCTGAAAGCCCAAATTTGAGCTTAAAATTTCCGCTCAAACCAGAACATCTCTCCACAATTCAAAAAACTAAAATTAATTTTGCCCACACCATACTTAGAGCAAGAGGAGCAGATTCCCCATTAAAGCCGCCTCTGAAACAGCCTCAAGAGTAGCTCTAGACCAACACCTGAAATCCACCTTGATCCAAAACATACCATATCTAGACAATTCACCAGGGCTTGAGACTTCATTCAGAGGGTCTTTGGATCCAATCAAAGCTACCACAATCATCTAATTGAGGACTATTATTTCAGAGAAAGGTATTGAGCTCTAACCCTAGCCTGAGCTTATTTTGATTCTCCATTTGTAATGGCTAGATTTCGTACTTGATTAACTCTATAGATGTGTTTTTCTTGAGTAGATGAAGGTTTAAAAACAAACCCCAAGCGATTTAGTTGAGTCTAGATGAAGATATTTAGGTTTTAGTGTGGATGACTTACGTGTTAAGTCACTTAGGGACGATAATGGAAAGCCGTCCGATCGCACGTGTATCCAACCAAAGGAGGAGATCAAGCAGAACAAGCAGATGATACATGAAACGCGGGCCACATGGCAGCTGACGTGGAATGCTGCGTCAAATGAGAGCGTGCTGCGTGTGAGTTCGGAGTTGTCATAGGTTGAGGCAGCGCCGCATGGATATATAGAAAAATAGGAATTTTCTGAATTATTTTAAATGCATTAACTTCAAAAATTCATATCTATCTCTAAAAAAATCATAAAAATAAAATAAAAATACTCTCTTGCTCAGTAAATAAAGCAGAATAATGTCGACTAGAAATTAAAATTATTTTCTTATTCCCTAATTTTTAATGAATTAAATACCCTCTTTGGTATTTCAAATCTCCATGACTAAACATAACAGACCATTGCTTGAAATTTTGAGGGTTCATTCCTCATGTCAGAAAACATGTCTTCTGATTTTTCCAAGGTTAGAGGACTCCTCATGCTTCTAGCCTTAATTCTCAAGCTAAGGTGACTATTTTGGTTATTTTAATTATATAAGTCAAAATATCACTTGGAAAATTATGAGAATAATTTTAGTGGGCTTCATGTAGTCAGGGAAGTCTAGGAAAAATATTATTATGTTTTGAATTATCTTATAAATTTCCATGCTTAATTAAATTTATATACATTATATTAGTTTATGTAAATCATACACTTATCAAAATCTGACAAAATCACTTCCCCACTTTCTATAAAAATCATATTTACTCACTGTAAAAATATCAAAATTATTTAACTTAGTCTAAGCACTAAAATGGATTTCTAAGGAAACCTTGTATTTTTGTATAAAAATAATTATAATAAATTACATATGCTTAGAAAAATTATGATAATTAGTTTTCTGAGTTCTTTGTGACCAGGGGCATTTATTAAAAATAAAATCTATTTTTATGAAAATATTTCATGTTTAAAATTTATTTTAAATTAAAAATAATTAAATAATCAAAATTTTTAAAAATACAAAAAATATTCAAAATGAGTGAAAATGTCCACTAATCACTTAAAATTCATTAGGATATTTTTTTCTAATTTTTATAAGTTGAAATATAAATTTTAAACGCATAAAAATGAATTTTTCATCTTTTCTCATGAAGATAATTTGAATAAATAAATTAAAAATCACAAAAAACAAAACATGGTTCTCTGAGTTTTTTAAATTCAGAGAAGTCTATTAAAATCATAAAAATAATTTTTTATAATTAAAACATTTTTTTCTATTTAATTTAATCATTGAAATTGATTAAAAATTACAAAATAGTAATAAAAATTTAATTCAAAATAATCATGGAATTTTTTCTAAGTGTTTCTCTGACCTTAGGAGACCTCTAATAATTCTTCCATAAATACAAACTTTATTTTGGATACTTAAAAATATTAACCTTGGAAAGTTCTATGTTCTAAATTTAAATAATTATTGAAATTGAATTAAAATTTTGAGAGGTGTATATGTTCTCCTCTAACATTATAATGACCTTATGAATATGACACTTTAAACCTTCAAAGTCATTTGTGTTGTATTTAATGAGTTATGAGGTGAAGTGCCCAAGGGCAAAGTGGTAATTTTAGACTTTGGTGCCTTAATCAAAATTTCGTATTAACCAAAGGGAAAATGGGTAATTTTGATCTTAATAAATATATTTGGATGATTGAAATATAAAAGGATTAAAAGGTAGAAACTCACTCAGTATCCTTGCACAACATCAACAAAACCATAATCCTCCTAGTCTTCATGACTTGGAAATCAACTAAGATCAGACGATGCTCAAGTGATGGGCTTAAGTCGGAAAGATAGAAATTCACTTTTCTTAAGCCCAAACTTGAGGATGGTTTGACCATTTGATAAGAATAGATGTCACTGAAATCAAAATTTTGATAATCACCTTTTCACCTATCATGATTGTTAAAGGCTTCGTAGTGACATAGTCTCAAAGTCTAAACACAATTGATCGGATTTAGAAGATGACATAATTGGTGATTAACATCTTTAAACACTACAAGCCTAACCTTAATTTTGGGCACCATAATCTTAAAAAACCTAAACTTGTCTTAAGGGCACCCACTCATGTAACTCTTAAACAAAACATCAATTGATTAATCAAGTATTCTATTATCAAGATAATTAAATTTCTAAGTTTCACTAAGAAACGGGGTAGTCACACTTCGACCTAAGATGATTAATGGAATAATATGATGAGTTCAAAATGAACTCAGATTATTTCTAGAGATCTTCAAAGTGATCTAAGGTCATGACTTGAGCATTTTGAAATCTATTGGACATTCTGAAGGGCAAATTGGACTTGTCATATTTTCCTCTAAACTCATCTTCTAATATCTTCCAAGATCCAATGAAATTGTAGCATGGGGTTTGGTAACTAAACCTTCATCTACTCTTACAATTTTAGTTCCTTGTAGTATTATATACATGCCTTTCAAGTACTGGCCTTCCAAGTTGTGGAACGAGAAGACTTGCCAGGTATGCTTTTTACAGTTTACAGTACCGTCTTTTCTTATACTTTTCACACTATATTTTTATACTTACAAAACTTGTAAGTTTCAACAACGATGTCACCCTGCATGAAAACCAAAACTGCTAGGGATGCCGTAAAACTAAAACCAAAACTCAAATCAACCAACATAAAATTCATTGCCACAACATTCAAAATGAAAGACAACTTAAAATTTAACCAAAAACATCACACAAAACTACAATTGCAACTAAAGTAAGATGTCTTTATTGGATGATCGGGAATCCCTTGGAGGAGGTAACCAACGGTTGCTAACGAGGCTTCCCACAACCTAAATGAAAGTATGAAACTCATTAAGTTAAGTTTAATGAATTCATTTGGAATAAGTGAATCCGATAGAAAATAGTGGTACCGGAACAAGGGAACCGTAGGATCCTAACCGGAGTCTCTCTAATCATTTTAATATGCCCCATAACATTTAAAGAACTATAACCATAAGGACATCTGATTTGATATTATAAATTGACACATTAGAAAACTTAAACTCGTTACGATGAGGAACTTGAAGCTAGCAATGTTGGCAGTATAGCCATCTTCAACAGCAAAGCATGCCTACACCAATTAAACCATTCCTTATAATTAAACAAAAATCCATAGGCTTTTGAGGATGTTTTGCTAGTGCAACATAAATCCTTAACTCATCTTTAGGCTTTTGCATAGCTCTGCCGTACAATATAAGCCCTAACTTATCTTAGGATTCCGAGGTCGTTGTACGTAGCGACCTAAATCCTTACATCTTCCAAAATATTTGTGTGATCATTTCACACGAATGTAAGCCTTAACAATTAAAAATTTTGCAGGATTAAACATTAAATAATTTCTCCTTAAAACTAAAGCCAAACATTAGGACAGCTTACCAAGTCACCGAGGTTCTTTTCAGGATCTGTGACATCCCCTAGTTCTTTCTCCTTTGGACTCTACAACGAAATGCTCTAAATTTGAGTCATTCCTCTTTTACACCTCTATGTCTGATCTCGTTGAAAAGTCCTATCCTTTGACATCTTTGGAGATAATATTCCCTGATCTTATTGAGAGTTTTCTTAGGTGACTTCGATTATTTAAGATGTAAATAACTATAAAGGCTTGCCCTTTGAGGAAGCTTTTCCAAACCTAGCTTAATATAAACCCTACTTAATTCTTCGAATTAAATAGGGGAACTTATCGACAAATAAAATAGTTTTCACATACCAAATGGATGTCATATATTTCTTAGTTTATTTGATCGAGCCTCATCCTCAAGTCTTATGTTTATTTTTTGGGATAGATACAGGTTTGATGTATATCGCTCTTACATTTAAACTAGGAGGATATATATATGTATGTAAATTAAACACCTTTCTGAAGCGAGCGACGGGATTTCGATTCCAGTGACCGATAGCTTCTAACAGGCAACTCTTTAAAAAAAAAAAAAATACTGCCGATAGCTTCTCGCGACTCCATTGTGGAATTTTTTTTCTCTCCATTTAAATCAGAGAATATTATCTTCAAACATCGGTAAAGTGTTCATGTCCCTCATGGTCCAAATTACCCTTCGTTCGTTGGCATGCTTTAACCATTTCTATCTTGACAAAGTATGGTCAACTCTTTTGGACTTCAAGATCGTCTGTTCGATCACCTACAAACAGGGATGTTCAGGAGACCAAAGGACTTTTTAATCTTAGTGTGGTGTCAAACCCCCAATTGGTGTGTTGGTGGACTAGTTTCACCTGGGCATTGTGCGTTGTTAAGCTTGTTTTGTACTGGGTACTGAATTGCACCTTTTCCCTTTTAAGTTTAATTTACTATTTTACAAATTAAATCAGGTCATGTCATGCTGCACGTGCTCTTTAATTTTCCTTATATTAATTAAATCTTTATACATTCAAACAATTTTACTAAGTTTTAAATTTTCCACAAATTGAATAAAGACTTACCTGGTCTACAGATCGACCTCTGTTAATTTTTAGTGCTCTCACTAAGATTACGAGGTGTTGGCCAAATTGCTAACCCTAGAGATTTCTTTTTGAAGTTGCTGCAATGGCATTCCCAACGCTCACTTTTTCTTGCAACCTGTTGACGAGTCGTATTGCCCGCAATGTTGCTCCCACCATCAATTTTGGAGCAAGATTTGAAGATATCGAGGTCGTTCTTGGGAAAGCCTTGTTTGTCATAGTGGAAGTCACCACTCCAGAGGTTCAAGAACTATCTGTTGAGTTTAACCTGAGTTACCCTCAGGCTTTCTCTTCTTACAAGAAGGTCAAGAATAAGGAGTCTTGCCTCCCCGACCCTTCCCAAGCCAGTTGTTCCCGTTTCTACTAAGGGAAAGGAAGTTATGATCTTCAAAGACCCGACTGAAGGATTGGTTGTCCCGCCATCAGTGTTTAAAATTGAATCGAGTTTGAGGACTTCACCATTAACCCAAAGCTATAGGAGAAATCGCAGCCGTAAGGTTTGGAGGGCTACTAAAGCTCAAATTCCTAAGGAAGTATCTGTTGATGAAGTTCTTAACCAGGAAGAGTCAGGATTATCAGAGATCTGTCCACTTCTGCCAGGGAGTAGGTTACATCCCTTAATGGGTACTAATGGCTATGAAAGTATACAAAAGATCACCAGTACCTTAACGTCACCTCATGGACATGGAGGGGAGAAGAAGAAGCCTTCTCCTATCGCCCTAGTTAGTACTATTTTCCAGAGACTAGCTGCCAAAGAAGGTTGTTCAGTTGTGAGTTACTCAAATGAGTGGGACGTGTAATATCCCCTCACATGAAGAAAGAAATTTTAAAAGACATCAGATCTGTCAGGCAATCTGAAAAGTAAAATGAAGATTTACCTGTTCGCATTCTCGACTTGTTTCGCTTGGGAAGCAGAGTTGATACCACCATTGATTAGATTCTACTGCCACTAGACACACAGGTCGTCGACTAGTTAAGTCACGTCTGAGTCCGAGAATTCTACCAACTACCGACTACAAGGATGTTCTTAATAATCTAAAGGAAAAGAGGAAGCGGTTACCAAGTACCGTGTCTGGTTTGCACCATGGGGAGCATACTTCTCTTTGATATGTCGATATTTCTGCTAAGACACTCCGTTTCAAGACATCATCGTCAAAGAGAAGGGTATGGATACCCAAGGTTGCCATATCGTTACGTTCCAGCAAGCCCATAGGGCAGGATCATGGAATGAAGCTAGGGTTTGAAGTATCCAACATTGTCATAGTAATTGCTAGTGAGATGGAGAAACAAGTGGAGGATGTCCAATCAAGTCCTCCAGATCTCAAAATGTTAAGAGAATCAATAATTGAAGAAAAAATCAAAAAGCTCAGTGTTGAGATTTCTGAGTTAGCCCGAGAACAAGGAGTTTCCATTAGTGATGATGAAGATTTTGACTTCAATGATTACCTCGAGGAAGATTTCATGGATGTGCATTTCATCGAGACTATAGTTGTTGTGTCTGCGCACAACGCTCAATCTCTTGTCAAATAGAACATCGTAGATGAGCTGCGTAGGGATGTTTTCTTAAGGGACAAGAAAATTAACCAAATGGTGAAAAGAATGGAAGAGATGGCTGCTGTCATGACCACCATGATCACAGTTCAAGGACAATCTCAAGTACCACAATTAGCCTCTCCAAAAGTCAATGTCCGCACTATATCGGGGATGGTTTGTTTGTGGGGTTGCCCGTAAGAAGCTGTCGATCGTCGGAATCAAAATCCCGTCACCCGCTTCGGAAGGACGTTGAAGTATGAAATCAAACTGACCCCATAATTTTCATAGTTTAAAATGAAAGAGCTTTGTACCTCAAATCCTGTGTCTATCCCAAAGGATTAACACAAGATTTGAGGATGAGGCTTGATCAAAATAAAAAGTATGACGTCCGCTTGGTCTGCGAAACCTTTGTATTTGCTGACAAGTTCCCTATTTAATATAAAGGATTAAATAGGGTTTATATTAAGCTGGGTTTGGACATGCTTCCTATAAGGGCAAGCCCCTATAGTTAATTACATCTTAAATGACCAAAGTCACTTAAGAAAACTCTCGATAAAAATCAAGAAATATTATCTTCAAGGAATTTCAAAGGGTGGGACTCTTCAATGAAATCAGATGCAGAGGCGTGAAAGGGAATTGGTTCAAATTTGGAACATTTTATTGTATAATCCAAAGGAGGAAGAACTAGGGGATGTCATGGATCCAGAGGCGAACCTCGGTGACTTCCCAAGCTATTCTAATGTTTGGCTTCAATTTTGAGGAAAATTGTTTAGATGTTTCATCCTGCCAATTTTATTAGTTAGGGCTTACATTCATGTGAAATGATCACACAAATAGCCTGGAAGATGTGAGGATTTAGGTCATGACAAATGACAACCTCGGA
>NW_018250509.1:0-374 GCF_001263595.1 Phalaenopsis equestris | reverse complement strand
GGTATTTAAATAAATAGGAAAAAGCCCTATTTATCTATTTAAATAGCGCGTGCTGACTAGATCCTAGGCAGCTCCAAAGGCATGAGTGGCCCGCTCTGGTTGGACGCTGCCGTCCACGTAGCTGCTGACTCGGCCTGCAGTTTATGTCCCGAAGCGCTATCCGGCTCGATCTCCCCCGTTCATTTGATACACGCTTGATCGAACGGCTCTCCGTCCTCGTCCCCGATGGAATGATCCCGTGGCCGTCCACACTAAAACCTTAAGATCTCGACCTAGACTCAACCAAATCACTTCGGGTTTGATCATATGGACTCATCTAAGTGAGATGAACACATCCACACGGTTAAGATGGCATGAAATCAAGCTTAAGTAAA
>NW_018250508.1:79658-107897 GCF_001263595.1 Phalaenopsis equestris | reverse complement strand
CACCAATGTTGGAGGAAAATTCACTAGGACAGATAGTTGATATTCAATCATCTTATGAAACAATGAATGCTATAAATAATTGAAATAACAATCCCTATTCTAATTATTATAATTCTTGATGGAAAAATCACTCTAATTTCAGTTGAAATAATTATAATAATTTCGACAGCTTCTTACGGGCAACTCCCCATAAACCAACCCGAAATAGCGCCGACAAGACCTTATTATCCACCTGAATTTAACAATAACTCACAAGTTGAGGAGAAGAAGTTGACTGTGGAAGAAGTGATGTTTAATATGGGAAATCAAATATAAAATCAAGGAGCTGCAACTAGGACTATTGAAAATCAATTAGGACATATTGCTACTGCACTTAGTAACAGACCTTTAGGAATTCTTCCTAGCACTGCTGAAGTAAATTGCGGAAGTTAATCCTAAAGATCAGAATAAGGAGCAAATTAAAGCTATTCAATTACGAAGTTGAAAAGAAGAATCAAAAAGCTACTAACAATTTTCAATGACCCTCTGAATGGGTACATCTTAAGAGAGTAGCTAGTATTCATGATTATGTGAAATTAACTAGAGTGGAACTAGAGTGTCATCTTAAGAGAGTAGCTAATAATAATAATTCTGGATGGAAAATCACTCTAATCCCATCCAGAATTATAAGATCTCTTAAGATGTACCCATTCAGAGGGTCATCTTAAGAGAGTAGCTAATAATAATTAAAAAATTAACGATAAATATTGCTTTCATTGAGACTTTGGAACAAATGTCAAGTTATGTGAAATTTATTAAGGATATACTAAACAATAAAAGGAAGTTTGTTGATCATGAGATGTTACACTCAATGAAGAGTCTAGTGCAATTATTCAGGAAAAGCTTTCTGAAAAGTTAAAACATTCTGATATTTTTACTATACCTTGTGCTATTGGTGAAAAGTTTTTCGGAAAAGCCTTATGTGATTTAGGAGCGAGTATCAATCTTATTCCTCTATCAAATTTTAAACGTTTAAATTTAGGAGAGATTTCTCATACTACTGTAACTCTTCAGTTAACTGATCAATCAATAACTTATTCTAAGAGAGTTATAGAAGATGTATTTGTGAAAGTGGATAAATTTTTTTTTTCTATAGACTTTATTGTATTAGATATGGAGGAAGATAAAAAGATTCCTATTATTTTGGGGAGACCGTTTCTTACAACAGGGAGAGTTGTGATAGATGTGTAAAAAGGAGAATCAATAATGAGAGTTAATGATAAAGAAGTAACATTTAATATTGCAAAAACTATGAAATATCCTGCAATAAAACAGATAATGAAAGTTTTAGGATGGAAGTTACTAATTATCTGAGTAATGAGCAATTTAAGGAAATGTTTGAAGAAAAAGTAAGGCGAGAAGAGTACTTCAAGAATGAGAATGAAATAAAAAAAAAGAATTTAGATTATGTTCAGGACAAATTTGAAATATTAGACTTGTTGAAAAATGATAATAAAAATCTTATTCCTTCAAGTATTAAACCACCTGAACTTGAACGAAAAGTATTACCTGCTCATTTAAAATATGTGTTTTTAGGAGATTCAACTACATTACCTATCATTATATCTTCTGATTTAACTGAAGTTTAAGAATAAAAATTAGTAGAAATGTTAAAAAGATATAAAAAGGCTTTTGGATGGACTTTAGCAAATATTAAAGAAATTAATCCTTCAATTTGTATGCACAGAATTCTATTAGATGAACAATATGAACCTAAAGCTGATCCACTGAGGAGATTAAACCCAATAATGAATGAAGTTGTTAAAAAATAAGTCTTAAAATGGTTAGATGACAGAATTATATATTTTATTTCAGACAGTGCATGTGTAAGTCTGATTCACTATGTTCTAAATAAAGGAGGAGTGACAGTTGAAGTAAATGAGAAAAATGAATTCATTCTAATAAAACAAGTTATTGTTTCGCGAATGTGTATATACTATAGAAAATTAAACATGGCCACCCAGAAAGATCACTTTCCTTTACCCTTTCTATTCCAACTTTTGGATAAGTTAGAGATCACTTTCCTTTATGGATAATAGGCCAAATGTTGGATAAATTGGCTGGAAACAAATATTACTGCTTTCTAGATGGATATACCGGGCATCATCAAATTACAATTGCTCCTGAAGATCAAGAGAAAACAACATTTACAAGCCCTTCTGGAATATTTGCATTTCGTAGAATGTCTTTTGGACTATGTAACGCACTTGCGACATTTCAAAGATGTATGATGTCAATTTTTAGTAATTTAATTGAACATGGAATGGAAGTATTTATGGATGATTTTTCCATATTCAGAACTTTATTTGAATTATGTTTAAATAATTTAGAAAAAATTCTCGAATTTTGTGAAAAAATTAACCTAGTACTAAATTGGGAAAAATGTTAATTTATAGTTGCAGGAGGAATTGTACTTAGGCATAAAATTTCTAAAAATAGCATGAACTGAATAAAAAAAATTCAAGTTATTGTGAAATTGCCGCCTCCTACTACGGTTAGAGGGGCAAGATGTTGTCTAGGACATGTTGGTTTCTACAGGTGTTATATAAAATTTTTTTCAAAAATAACTAAGCCATTACGCTAACTTTTAGAAAAAAAAATATGAAATTTGATTTTAATGAGGAATGCATAAAAGCATTTGAACTATTGAAAGAACAATTAATCACTGCATTCATAATAGTTCCATCTGATTGGGAGAATCCATTTGAAATAATGTGGGATGCTAGTGATTATTCTATTGGAGTTGTTTTAGGATAAATATATAATAAAGCTTTTAAAGTAACATATTATGTTAGTAAAACTCTAAATGATACTCAAATTAATTACACTACTACTGAAAGAGAGTTATTAGCTATTGTCTATGCCTTTAATAAGTTTAGACGTTACTTAATTGCAGTTAAATGAATAGTGCATACATATCACTCTGTATTCTCAACCAAATGTATAGTGCATACAGATCATTCTGCTATCAAATATTTGATGCAAAAGAAGAATGCTAAACCAAGATTAATAAGTGTTCTACTTCTGTTGCAAGTGTTCGATTTTATGGTAGTTGATAGAAAGGGAAATGATAATCAAATAGAGAAATATTTGTCTAGATTAGAAAAGGAAATATTAGCTAATTTTGTAAATAAAATTTTGGAAACTTTCTCAGATGAACAATTATATAAGATTGATATAATGAATATACCATGGTATGCCGATATAGTAAATTTTTTGTAAGTGATATTCTACCACCAGATATTAAGAATCAACAATTAAAGAAATTTATTTATGATTTAAAATTCTATTTTTTGGATGACTCATATTTATATAAACAATGTAAAGATCTAATTATTAGAAGGCCTTAGGAAGAAACTCAACAAATAATTGAATGATTTCATGATTCTGAATTTGGAGGACATTTTGAAACAAATAGAACTGCACAAAAAATTTTGCAAGTTGGATTTTATTGGCCTGCCCTTTTAGAGATGTTAATGAATATATTAAAACTTGCAATCGATGTCAGGAAGTAAGAAATATTTCTAGAAGAAATGAAATACCTCTAAATTACACATTGAAAGTTGAAATTTTTTATGTGTGGGGATTAGATTTTATGGGACCATTTACACCTTCATTTGGAAATTTATATATATTACTTGTTGTTGACTATATGTACAAATGGATTGAAACTATTGTTGTACATAGATGTGATGCTCGGAGTGTATCTAAATTTTTAAATAAAAATCTCTTTACAAGATATGGAATGTCAAGAGTGATTATTACGGATGGAGGATCCCATTTTAGGAATAAGAGAATCAAGAAATTAATTAAAAAATATAATACTATGCATAGATTCTCTACTGCTTATCATCCCCAAACAAGCAGTCTAGCAGAGATATCAAATCATAAAATAAAATAAATTTTAGAAAAAGCTATAAATCCTTATAAATTGGATTGGTCTGCTAGATTAGATATTGCACTTTGGGCATATAGAACTGCTTATAAATACAGAACTGCTTATAGGACTCCTATAGGAATGTCCCCATACAAACTTATTTTTGGAAAACAAGCCACTTATCAATATAATTGGAGCATAAAGTGATTTGGGCTGTTAAGGAATTTAATTTTAATTTAAAAGATGCTGATGAGAAAAGATTATTGCAACTCGATGAAATTGAGGATATTTGAATTGAAGCATATGATAATATAGAAATGAAGCATATGATAATGAAAAAATCTATAGGGAGAAAATGAAAATTTGGCATCATCGAAAGATTATTAATAAAAAATTTGAACTTGGATAAGAAGTTCTATTATATAATACTAAATTTAAATTATTTCCAGGAAAACTGAATTCTAGATGGTTAGGACCATTCAATGTGATTAAAGTTTATCATTATGGAACTGTTGTTATTAAAGATCCTAAGACTAGAAAGATATTTAAAGTTAATGGGCATCAATTGAAACATTATTAAGAAGAGCACATCCCACAATTTAATGAAATTTTGATGTTGAGTCATCCAGATTAAACAATGGTACGTTGGGTGGACAATGTAAACCAAGCACTTTGTGGGGGCAACTATTTTGTTTAATAAGTGTTATATATATATTAGGAAATAATAATATCTTAGAATCTTACACAATTTTATATATCATAAATTAGTATAAATATTAGTATTGAAAGAAAATTTGGACTTGAATTGAACCAAAAAAGAAGCGACGCAACCATAGGCTTTGGCACCAACGTCAAAATCATATGGTAGCCTGAGACTTTACCCTATGCACTTAGGTGCAAGTTAAGGACACTCTTCATTAGATAGTGTTCTAGGCTAGAATTTTGGTTGTTAGGTAGTCTTTTTTATGTCTGGCTCTTGTTCTTCACTGGATTGGTTACCCTTGCCAGGCATCTTTCCTTTTGTTCATTTATATGATTGCATGTTTCATTTGCATGGCAGTGTGTTACGACATTCTTTTATTGGGAGTCATGCCTCTATATCACACATAAAGGTACCACTACGAGGGATCATGTGATAATTTCTAACCCATGTTCTTGTTGGTGTTATTCAGCTCCCCACTCACAAGGCATGACTACTTTTATACTTTGCATGTGGGCTTTGCTGCTAACATTCAGTTTCATGCAGGATTGAGACTTTTCATTTTCTATGTACTTTTAGAGTCTACGAGAGTCCTATAGCAGAAAAAGGATAGGGGCACGGGTTTCAAGTTATTTGGCACGGGAACCACATTGAGGGGACGAAGAGCTGATGCTCGTTCCCCGTATCTTAATTTTATATTTTCATATTGATGTATAGAATTAGGACTAGGCATTTATTTGCGGGGTTTGACAGCCTTTTTCTTTTCTAATATATGTTTCTGACTCAGTGGTAATGACCTTTTCTTATTTTATTTGGTTTACTTTCTTTCTGCTTTAATACATGTCTTTAAGTCTGCATGTCTGCACATTTTCCTTGTTTATTTATATGGCTTGTATGGGATTCCACGAAATTACAACATACGCTCATTAAAGACCCAAAAATTTTAATTCTTTCTATCTTAAGAATCCTTATAATAAAAGATTGAGATAATCAAAATTTAAGATTAAAATATTCAGGACTTTAAAACTGTCTTTTTATATCGTACATGGCCTTCGGGCTGAATTTTAAATGTGTTACTTGCATGGCTATCACCCAAGTCATATTAATAGGGCCGTCACAATAATCAAGGACCACTTTAGATAATTGCATCATATTTTTCATGTCTTGAGGAGGAGCCTCTGTGCTTCTTCAACCCGACTAGCTCAGAATACCTTTAAATATGGATAATTGTCTAGTGTGCCTAGGGTGTTAGGAGGCTCCCTGACCTAGACGAGGTGCAAATCCCCTTGTTTGGAGCATTTCAAGGTTTTTAGTTGAACCTCCCTTTCTTTTTCTTTTCATGAGGCATCATTGCCTCTTTAGCAGAAATAAAACCTGCCTCTTGGAGCTCCAGCTGATAGTCATAGGATGTAGTTTCCTTCCTTTGACCTTAGGGCAACCAAGGTTCTCCTGGATGATGTAATTTAAAGATTGCTGACTGGGGATCTAGAACATGTTGGGTTGACTACCTCCACAACTAAGTAGACTTAAAGTCTTAGTGACTGAGTTTGACGAGTCTATAATACTCCGACCCAGCTACTTCTACATTCAAGAATTACTCTACCTTCCTTTTGTTGAGCCCATTTGAGCCATGTCACTCCTTGACTTTGTTGGTGTCATCTTGATGGTCTGATGATAATGTACTGCTCCCCGTTTGGGATACGACAATTTGTATTCTACCCTTATGGTTGGAGCATGCGTTGACGTGTTGTCATATCCCCGTGAAGATCATTATGGTTATTTTGTGGGCTCTGTATGTCGATGACCCACTACCCATTTGGGATGAGAGAGACTTACTTTCTTCCGATGACTTAGCGAGAGCTTCAAAGCTTCTTGGCGTTTCTAAAAGAAAAAACCTTCTTTAAGTACATATTGCTCGAGGTTCATGATAATATAAGTGAAACTCCTTTTATCGAGAGTATTCTTGGGTATCCCCCAAGATGTAATTAACAAAGTTAGATAATTCTCCTTTGGACTGCACTTAACCCCATAACAGACACTTATACTTGAATCTCTGGTTATGGGAAGTCTATGTAGGTATTCTTTTGTGAATATTGGTCCAAGGTTCCTTTGCCCAATCTTGTTTGGGTGGACATGCTTGGCCTATCCTTACGAAGTTTATTGCATGTAGGATCTCCATATTTTGTGTTTTCTCTTATTTTTTTCATTGTTGCATGTTTTCCTTTTCTGGTTCCTCCCTTCTCTTGATCATTCATATGACCCAAAAGAGAGATTTATTTAGAGAAGGGAAGTATACGATGATCGACAGACATGTGGCTCTTTTAATAATAAAAAAGAGAAAAATGAACAAAATTAAAATGGTGACTCTATTAGGGATGAGTCTCTCTCTTCATTTTTGCTTTTGGGGTTATAGCCTCGCTCTCTATACTATGAGTTCTGCTCATATTATTGTGGCATGGTTCCCTTCTTTCGAGTCACATTCGAGACTTTTGTAAGACCTTGATTTTTCAGTCCATGTGTCAGTTTCTAAGAGTAGCAATTTATCTCACCCTCGATAGTTCGGTTGTTGCATTATTGCATGCATCGATGTGGTTGTGCTTTGCGATTGGTTTTCTTGAACTTTCCTTATTCATGATCGTTGTCCCATTATGTCCCATGACACGGAAGAGTGAGAAGAAAGATATGATCACTATTGTCAAAGGGTCTCTCTTTCCTCTCTTTGAACATTTTATGTGCTTCCAAGGGTGTCATAACCTTCAGTTCCTCTGAGCACCCCGATGAGATTACCTTGCGTAATCTAACACCATTTGAGGTATTGTCTTTGTGCCCTCCCCATTAAAAGGGGAGATGTGCATATCAAGTTGTTCCTACACCCTCTGAGGCATTTTATCTATGCCCTCCCCTTTAAAAGGGGAGTCGTGCGTAGTGAACTATTTTTTCTAAAAAGACTCGCGTCGAGCCTGCCTCCTTGCAAAAGAGAGACTAGCACCCGATAGTGATGCGCTGCAGTACCTATCAATTTTTTCTAGATCTGTTCCTACATTTTCTCATGAAGATCCCTACCAAAGGTTGGTGAATCTTCTATTAGCAGGAGGTCTATCACTGATATGGCTATCGTGACTTCTGTCCCGACTCTTTCTGTTCTGGTTCCCTTGATGTTCCACCTATTCTCTGATTAGGAAAGAAGGCCTAGAGGACTAAGAATATATTGTTATAAATTTAGCAGCAGACCCTGCACATGTTTTTATACCTGTTTTGACTCCAGTTCAGGAGGTTTCTCCAGCTCTCGGGATTGAGAGTCATTTTTTTACTTTCCTAGCTGTGCAAACCACATCCCTGCCAGACGTTGGCTACGTGTCTTCCTTTGAATAGGAGTAGTTGTGCATGTGAAACTTCTTTCATTATAGGAGCTCCCCTTTCCTAGAGGAAGAGGCTAGTAGTAAATGGAGATGCACTACAACACTCCTTTGTGTTTTTTAGCATCTCTGGTAATCCCTTTGTTTCTTTGAGTATTTTCAGTCCTGCGTATCTTGCACTATCCAGTAGCACTAGAATCACCTTTAGGGTACAGTGTCTAACAGTTTAGACCATGCCCTATCAGACGTTTATTACTTGCCCTCTTTTGAAAAGGAAGAGTCATGCACATGCCACCTCTTATGTTGTAGAAGCTCGTATCAGTATTAATCTTCCCTCTAGGAAGAAGCCAATGACAGATGGCGATGCACTACAACCGTCTTCTATGTTTTCTAGCCTCTCTTGTAGTACTTCCATATTTCATAGGATTTTCATCATCATAGATGTTGCACTATCTAAGACCGCTAGAGTCACTGATCCCGATAATTTTTATATGTAAGGATTTAAGGAGTTGGCACCACTATTTGAAGATTTTAATCTCCTGCAGTGGCGCCAAAAACTTGACGCCAAACTTGATCCCATGTAACGTAAGATTTCAATTATATTTTTAAATATTAGGGATTATATGCAAGTGTTTGTATCATTATCAAGTAATATAGAGCTTTTTTATTAAGCTCTGAATATCGACAGAGATTGAGGTTAATCACGTGGCTTTCAGGAGAAGTTCTAGTTTAGAACAACACGTCCTAGCTTGGAAGGTTGATAAAAGTTTGGTTTTGACTAAATTCTATAATTATCACTACAATACTACTTCTACTCTTAAACTAAAATACTTAGCAAAAATTAGAAAGTGGGGTTTAATATATTAAAAGTACTTCCTCATACAATGAAATTAGTGACAAGTGTAAAATTAAAACAAGTAGTGAGAGAGATTGTGATAAACATGAACAATTATATTGTTTACCCTTACTAGAGATGCTATAAAGAACATTTGTTAATCTAAAGTTTGAACAGTTCTAAAGATGGGGTAGGCAGGAAAGATACTAACTTTCACTCTAGAGTTCCCTCTTATCCCTCCACTTGGAGGCTAACATCTCACATCAAAACCTAGAATAATAGACCATATTAGGGTGCTTTGGTCTATCACTCTAACGTCCTTTAATTATACACCCATTAAAAATTATTTCCTTATTTATTTTCACTCAACTATATGGACTACATTCTCATCCACACTCTCATGTGATTCTACCACAGTTTATTGAGACAACACCATCACGGATTTTACATGTTCTCACAACAGATTTTAATATGCAAGTTGATCAAGCTTACAAGTAAATGAAGAGAAAAGTAAAATTATCACAATATATTCTGAATCTACTAAATTCTATATCCTACACATGCATAATAATTCATTATAAGAGGCAAGAGCAAAGAAAACCATTCACTACACATGAAGAAACAACAATAACTTTTCATCGAACAAGACTTTGAAACCATACAAACTAAGTACTAGATTCAAATCAAAATACAATTAAAGTACTTCTCTTTTATGGAAATCAAACTCTCTTTGTATAGAAAAAATAACTCCTTACAATCCTCCTCTAAGAACAAAGTGAAAAGAAAAGAAGAAATTCTCAACTCTCTCTTTCTCTCTCACATTGTCACCCCCCTTGAGGCTCACACCCAAGCCTTCTTCTTCTTCTCCAAGACTTATTTTCCTCTTCTAATTGATTAAAGAGTCTAAGAGTTCTTTTAAAAGCATTTCCAAGCCTTATTTATAAATTCCCAAGAGATTCTTAAGTGTATCTTCAAAAATGTCCATATTCATTGAATCTTCCAAAAAAGTGCTCAAGTGCCTCTTCAAAACTCCTTAAAACCACCCCAAATCCTTCTAGAAAGTCTTTTTTTTTTTTCATTTTCAATGATTTCTTAAAGAGACACACGAAGCACAACTTAAAAAATCATCCAAATCTGATGTATATTCTAGAAGATATGTTGAAAACCATTTTTGGTGCTTAAGCACCAATTTTTGGCGCTTAAGTGCCCTCCTCTCTATCTAGGGACGCCTAAGAGCCATTTTGGGCGCTTAAGCACCGGGCACAGGCACTTAAGTGCCCGGTTTCAGCCCCCATGGCTCTGGTGTACCCCGGTTTGACTCGATTTACTTTGGTTTGCTTCGTTTTTATCCATTTTTGTTCATTTTGCTCCAATCACTCCAAATTCTTCAATTTAATGTACCTAAAACCAAAAATCCAAATATAAAATAAAACATAAAAAATAGTACATTTTTAGGCACGATAAAATCCCCTAAACTTAAATATTACTTCTCCTCTAGTAATACTACATTTTAAAAATAATTTATGTAGATTAGAGTTAATGGGTCCTCCTTTAGAATTGCTAAAATTTTGTTCTAAAAATTTGATAATTCAAATTAGAAGAATTTCTAGTGAATTAGACTAACCCAAAATCTAAAATATTTATCATCAAACTTGGGAATTTTTTTGCTTATCTAATTCAGAAATATATGCAGATTTTTCAAGCTTCATATCCTATGAACTTTACTTTCTAGACTTAAGAACTCTCTTAAAATTATTTTGTACTAATAGGATTGTTCTGAGTTCTTCACTCTAGAAAGACTCAAGTGAAACCAATTTTTTGTTATGACCTCTCCTCAAGCTTCTCCTCACATTTTTCTTTTGCATTTTCTTTTTTTTTAGGATCTTTTTTATCCATTCTTTTTTTTCCTTTCTTTATATGCTGAGGATTACTATAATTGGAGAAGTCCTTAAATAATTTTGAATTTCACCATCCACATATAAAGTTAAAACTTATTACTTTTCTTCACTTGAAAATATATATATATTTTTAAATACTTTCTAAAAGAGCCTTAAATGTTTGAAAATAAAAATTATAAGAATCCTTAATTTTTCAAAAATACAATTTTTCCTACTAAAGATATTTATTCATTTTCCCAAGTTCTCTACTAAATATCCTCAACTCTAGGTTCACCGTTTTCACTAAAAATATAAACTAAGTTTTCCTACTCCATTTCTATACTTAAAACTCTAACATCCTTAAGGTGACTCCACATAACAATAATCATTAGAAATAAAATTACAAATTTATTTGTAGTACTTTTAAAAATAAGTAAGGTTTAAATTTGAAAATATTTTTCTTTTCCCACCAAACTTAAGCTCAAACATGTGTAACAATTAAGTACAAAAATATGCGGGAGAGAAAGATCACTCTTACAATTTACTACAAATCCTACAAAAATATAAACAAATAACACATGGTAGAATATTAAAGTAAAAGTAAATCTAGCCTAAACATGCTTGACATAACACTGTACAAACACGGTAAAAGAATTTTAAATAGTAGAACATGTACAAACTGAAGATTAAATAGGAACACATTTTAAAATTTATAAAGGAATTGTTGAATGCTAACAAGTTTATAAGATTGAGATAAGTTTTGTCATCTCCAATGACTCATTCAACTTGACACACAAACTCCAATACATAGACTCATAGATTCATAAACAAATAACGAGTGAGGTTAATTCGATCTTCTTTCTGCTCACATTTCCCCTCCTTACTTTCACCTCCTTACTTTCAATTTCTAATGGAAGAAACTACACTAATAACGTGAGTGTATTATAAAATTTTATATGGTTACCCATCAACCAGAATTCCCTCATGTGTTGCCAACTTTAGGGTTACACTAAGGCATGCACAATCTGTTAAAAAAAATAGTGCAATTCATTCAGATGTTGTTTACCAAGTAAGTTCATGACCTTACTCAGTAAAGAGAAAGTAAGATAAAGGAAGTAATAGAGTTGACATGGAGTGGTCCAAGTTCAAACTCTACATGCTTCAAGGTAATGCTCAGCTCCGGTTGAGAACTAAGTTGTAACAGACTTGTCAACCTGCTACTACCAGAAATCATATACAAATCTAGTCATAATGAAGGAATTACCACACAAAATTAATCCAATCCACTCTTACACATCAAACGCAGATCAAAGTCCAACATCTCATTATTATCCAATCTGACGTTACAACAATCACACTAAATAAATAACAAAGATAACCATAGGTTGCCTTCCACGAAGCGCTTGGTCTAACATCGATGACCCGATGTATCCAATGTTTACTCTGGTTGCCCCAGCATTAGAATCTCATTCTTTTTGTCTGTATACCACAGAAGATGCCATTCAGTGATTTTGAATAACTCTTTATTAGAAGATTATTTACTGATTTCCCCATTCAATTCTGGTTCTTCTTGTGATTGGGTTGAATCTGAAGATATAAAGACTAGTGGTGTAGATGAATTCATTGAATAGGTAGGCTTTAGAATTGTATGGGGTACATTCATTTTAAGTTCATGATATTTTTTAACAAATGGAATTAAAAGCTTACTATTTTCACTAACGTCCATCATTTCGTACCTCTCTTGAACATACATACAGTCTTCTTTAAACAATATTTTCAACTCATCATGAAAGTCCATTTCGACCTCATCTATTAACTTACTCTAAAAAATTTCTTGAAAATGGTCTTTACTTAGATAATCAAATTCATCCATCTAAAAACAATCATCATCTTTTCTTTCAACAGGATAATTCATAGTATTTAAACATCAAAAGTGACCTCATGGTCATTAATATTCATAGTCAACTCTCCTTTTTGCACATCTATCATAACTTGTCTAGTAACAAGAAAAGATGTCCCTAAAATTATTAGATTTTCTTTATCTTCCTCCATGTCTAATACAGTAAAGTCCAAAGAAAAGATAAATTATCCACTTTAGCAAGCACATCTTCTATAACCTCTTTTGGATAAATAAATGATCGATTAGCTAATTGAAGGGTAACTGTAGTGGGAGAAATATCGGCTAAACCTAACTTTCTAAATATATATAGAGACATCACATTAATGTTCATATCGGCTAAACCTAACTTTCTAAATATAGATAGAGACATCACATTAATGTTCACTCCTAAATCACATAAAGCTTTTCCACAAAATTTTTCTCTAATTGCACAAGGAATTATTACGCTACAAGGATTTTTAAGTTTCTGAGGAAGCTTTTTCTGAAGTATAGGGTTGCACTCCTTACTTAGTGTAACTGTCTCATTATCCCCAACTTCCCTTTTCTTTTTTAATATATCCTTCATAAACTTCCTATAACTTGGCATCTGTTCCAAAGCTTCAGTGAAAGAAATATTTATCGTAACTTCTTAAGTACTTCCATGAACTTTGAAAAGTGTTTATCCAACTCATGTTGTCTAAGTGTTTGAGGAAATGGAGGTGGCAGTCTTTCTAAATTGATTTTAATTGAAGATATTAATTTTTCTATATCCTTAGAAACATGTTTTCAGGTCTTTTAGTTTGCTTTGTTTCTCTCACAACTTCCTTCACATTTCTAACCACATCCTCTATCTCACTTCCACTTCTTAATTGGACAGCTTTTACTTGTTCATTATTGTTCTCTTTAGGGTTGACTTAGTGTTGCTGGAAGTGTTCCTTGGGGTATATTGCTAAGTGAATTAGCAATTTGTCTTAGTTGATTCTCTATGTTTCTAATTACAACATTTTGACCTTGCAGCTGGTTTCCTATTTGCAATTCCACTTCTTCTGCAGACATCTTCTTATCCTCAAATTATTGATCATTGTTAGAGTTTGTTGGATATGAAGGTCTATAGTTTGTGTTCCCTTGATTATTCCAATTTTCATTATATTTTCATGATTATTTTCCCATTATTTGTTTCCACCCCATGTAGTATGATTCCAGTTTAAATTAAGATGGTTCTTCCAACCTGGTTCTTCTTCCAACCTAGGTTGTAAAAGTTAGAATATGGGTTGTTTATGGTATTTAAAGTCTCATATGATAATTTAGAATCAATCATATACCTTAATGAACTTTCCTCACTTACTGGAGTAAATTGAGGCTCATTCAATCCAAATTGGTCCATCTTCCTTGATATTGCAGCAACCTGAGATGCAAAAATTACAATCGTATCTATATCATGAACCCTGGCTACCTTTTTACGATTTAGCCTTGCAAAGGGCCATTTGAATTCGTTTGTAGCCATTTCCTTAATTAACGCAAATGCTTCATCAAAAGGTTTTGATATTAATGATCCACCAGTGGCAGCGTCAATTGTAGACCTAAGGGATCTTACTAACCCATTGTAAAAAGTTTGAATGATTAACCAATCAGGCAGAGCATGGTGAAGACACTTTTTTAAGAGTTCCTTAAATCTTTCTCAGACTTTGTATAATGATTCTCCTTTATACTGACAGAATTTATACTGACATAATTTGATAATATCATTTCTAAGTTTAGTAGTTCTTGAAGGTGGAAAGTATTTAGCTAGGAATTTCTGAGTTAATATCTCCTAATTTTAAATGAGGTAGGTGTTAATGAGTACAACCTCATTTTAGCCTTATCCCTTAGTGAGAAAGGAAAAAGCCTTAGTCTAATAACATCGTTTGACATGTTATTATAACAAAATGTAGCACAAAGTTCTAGAGAACTTGGAGAACTTGATAAGTGTATATAGAGATCCTCCGAAGGAGTTCCCCCAAACTGGTTGTTCTACACTAATTGGATAATCACTGGATTAATTTCAAATGAGTCAGCTTCTATGACAAGGGTTTGTATACTTCAGTGAATTTCATCTATCGTAGGAATTACATACTCCCTCAAGGATTTATGATAATTTTCCAAGTTACTATTTTGAATGTTTTCCATTTCCATTTCTAGTTTTTCAAGTTGTTTCTATTTTTTTATTTTTTTATTTGTTCTAACTTTAGATCATAAGGCACAAGTTCTGCAGATCATTTGTTTTGCATACGCAACATAACAAATAATACATTAACAACTAAATAAATAAAATAAAAAGTATATTCAACATAACAAAATATTTTCACAAACACCTTGTTTTTCACACAAACATATTTTTCACAACACTTTTTCATACAAAAAATACTTTTCATTCAAAAATAATTTTTACAACACTACAGTTTCCAAGTCTAAGCCTAATTACTTCAACTAAAATTCTCCTAAGTCAAGATAAACCGTTGCAATCCCCAACAACGACACTAAAAACTTGATCCTGTTATTTTTAATATGTAAGGATTTATGAAGTTGGAACCACTACTTAAAGATTTTAATCTCTAGCAATGCTGCCAAAAACTTGATCCCAAGCACAGTCAGATTTCAATTATAGCAAAGTAAGATTTCAATTATATTTTTAAATAGTAAGGATTCTACACAGGTATACGTAACATTATCAAGTAATATAGAGCTCTCAGGTTAACCACAGTGGCTTTCAAGAGAAGTTCTAGTCTAGAATAACAAGCCCTAGCTTGGAAGGTCGATAAATGTTTGGTTTTGATTATATCCTACAATTATCACTACAATAATACTTCTACTCTTAAACTAAAATATTTAGCGAAAAATCAGAAAGTGGGGTTTAATATATTAAAGTATTCTTTCTCATACAATGAAATTAGTGACAAGTGTAAAAGTAAAACAAGCAGTGAGAGAGATTGTGACAAAAAAAGAGCAATTATATTCTTTACACTTACTAGAGATGCCAAAAAGAATATTAGTTAATCTAAAGTTTGAATAATTCTTAAGACGGGCTAGGCAAGAAATGGGCTAGGCAGGGAAGATACTAGCTCTCACTCTAAAATTCTCTCTTATCCATCCACCTGGAGACTAACATCTCGCATCAAAACCTAAAACAATAGACCAAATTAGGGGGCTTTAGCCTATCACTCCAAATTCTTCTAATTCTACACCCATTAAAAACTATTTTCCTATTTATTTGCACTGAACTATATGGACTACATTCTTATCCATACAATCTCATGTGATTCTACCACAGTTGATTGAGACAACACCATCACGGATCTTACATGTTCTCACAATAGATTTTAATATGCAAGTTGATCAATTTCACATGTAAATGAAGAACAAAGTAAAATCATCACATTATATTCTCACTCTACTCAATTCTATATCCTACACATGCATACTAATTCATTAGAAGAGGTAAGAGCAAAGAAAACTACTCACTACACATAGAGAAACAACAAGAACTTTTCATTAAACAAGACATTAAAACCATACAAACAAAGTACTAAATTTAAATCAAAATACAATAAAAATACTTATCTCTGATGGAAATCAAACTCTCCTTGTATAGCAAAAGCAATCTCCTTACATTCCTCTCTAAGAACAAAGTGAAAAGAAAAGAGGAAATTTTCATACTCACCTTGTCACCCCCTTTGGGGCTTACTCCCAAGCCTTCTTCTTCATCTTCAAGTCTTATTATCCTCTTCCAATTGATTTAAGAGTCCAAGAGTTCTTTTAAAAGCATTTCCAAGCCTTATTTACCAAGCCTTATTTATAATTTCCTAAGAGATTCTTATGTGTCTCTTCAAAAATGTCCATATTCATTGAATCTTCCAAAAAGTGCCTCATGTGCCTCTTCAAACCTCCTTAAAATCACCCCAAATCCTTCTAGAAAGTCTCTTTTTTCATTTCCAATGAATTCCCTAAGAGACACACAAACCATTGCTTCAAAAATTGTCCAAATCTGATGTATATTCTAGAATATATGTTGAAAACTGTTTTAGTGCTTAAGCGCCCTCCTCTCTGTCTGGTGACACTTAAGCACTCGGCACAAGTACTTAAGTGCTTAGTTTCAGCCCCCATGACTTTGGTGTGCCCTGGTTCGACCCGATTTTCTCCGATTTGCTCCATTTTGGTTCATTTTGTATTTTATGCTCCAATCACTCCAAATTCCTCAATTTAATGTACCTACAACCAAAAACACAAGATAATATACCTTTAAAATTCAATATCATTATAAAAAATAGCATAAAAATAGTATTTTTTTAGGCACATCAGTTACCTTTTACGATATAATGTTTGTCCTTGTGGATCATGTCCCTTCCAAGACTTCTTTTTTTTTGTTCTTGCAAAACATGTCCCACCAGTTTTTGTCCTCTGGCGATGTGGATCGTGTCCTCGAAATGACACGTTTAGATTCTGACCCAAGATGACACTCGAATCTCATCGGCTGGGAATCATCTTTTCATCTTCTAGCGATGTGGACTATGTCCCCGCAACAACTTATTTTGGTTCCTGCACAGAATGATGCTCGAATCCCATTAGCTGGGAATCACCCTCTCTTTCTCTAGCAGTGCAGATCGGGTCCTCGACACGTTACTTTTGATTCCAACATAGGATGACACTCGAATCTCGTTGTCTGAGAATCACTTTTCATCCTCAGCAGTGCGGACCATGTCCCTGCCACGACTTCTTTTAGTTTTGGCCCGAGATGAAGCTTAGAATCCTATTAGCTGTGATTTACCTTTTTCATCTTCTAGCAATGTGAACTAGGTATCTACCACAACTCGTTTTGATTCTATCCCAGCATGACACTGAGAATCCCGTCAGTTCAAAATCATCATTATCGTCCTCTGGTGGTGTGGACAATGTCCCCGCCTTGACTCATTTTGGTTATGGTCTGAGATGGAGATAATCTTTTCTCTTCTCTGCTTGGCTATGCAGGCTATGCTTCAGCCAGAATTGCTTAGAGTTTATTCCCTCCTCAAAACATAGATCACTATGAGCTTGCAGTCCATGTTGATTACACCTTTACAAATATTTTGGCCAAGAAAATTGAAGAAGCAATTTTCCTCTACAAGGACTGGGTCATCTTCCATGAAAGAAGTTCTTTACTTGGATCCTTCAGACATCTAAGCAAACTCCTTTATTTCTCTTGTGCTATAAGCCATCATAGTAGGAGACTGAGGTTTGCATGTCAGTTCATTATGTGGTTGGGATAATTGCTTTCTATCATACAAGCTACTAGACCCACCAAGGAGTTGCATGGGACCTTTGGTGTGGTACTTAGATCCAATAAACCAGACGTTCTCTCTGACAACATTAATGATGTTATAGCAGCTTTGCCCACACTCGATGTGACCACTCTTTTCCACAAGTCAGAAGGAAGATGTTGTGTCCTCCTTTTCATCAAATAAAATAAACCTACCTTTTCTTTGAAGAGTGTCTTATACTACCTCTTTCATTTATCAAGCAAGGCTAGAACGGATATTTTATACCCCGATAGGGGGCACCACTCCAAAATCTTTTATTAATAACATTTTGTGTGGAATAGACCATTTCATTATTTTCACTTGATCTATGTTCACTCGGGACTGATCAATTTCTGACGTTACTAGTTAGATCTTTCTAATTATCTAACTGAGGTATACAAAGCTTCTTCTCCCTGCACCTCTCGAGGTTCCGACTATAATTATGGAGGTTGTTAAGATGCAACTGAAAGGGACCAAGCCACATTTGATCTTGTCTTAGGTTTGCATTTGATAATTCTCGAGGTTGAATCTAGAATAGATTATGAGGATGGGCTTGGGCCAGACCATGTATGCACCTTCTTAGGATTTGTAAATCCTCATGGTTTGGGGGATTTGAACTAAGTCTTGATGACCGAATCCCTTACTTTAATGAACTTTCATCTAAGTACTGAGAACACTAGACCAAATCCCTTACTTTAATGAACTTTTATCTAATTCTTGAGAACACCAAAGAGTGACTAGATGGGTGTTAATAAATGTGAGTAATTTTAAAGAATATTTAGATCTCTTACTTTTCCAGTCAGTTAAACCAATGGAAGCTTAACAAATAATGGATTATAAAATCCTAAGAATCTTTATTTGGGAAAATTTATAGTCAGAAAAAATTGCTTTATAACAAAAAGAAGAAGCTCACCAAAAAAGTGATTCTCAAAATAAAAAATTAATAATAAAATAAAATGTGAAAGGCTTCAAATCTAAAAATTGGCCAACACTCATGAGAAGAAGCTATAGGTGAGCAAAAAAAATAGAAACTTCAATATAAAGAACTTTCAGATTTCAAAATTCTCCTGATAAGATCCTTAGGATATTATGTTCAAAGAATTGTTAAGTGATATTGGGATGACTGATAAATTGGTAATGGATTTAAAGACATCTCCAAAACAAAAATATTTTCTTAACACACTGATATGAATGAGGAGACTTATATAAGCTAAGGGTGAAAAGAATTAAAGGTTAGGGGCTAGGGAAAAGTACTTAAAGAAAATCCCTCCTGGACCTAAATTTTGCAAAATCGCATAGTTTGCATGGTGTATCTGGTCATTTTAGGATGCCGATGTGACAACTCCTCATGAGGTCGATCTGGTATGTCACACGAAATCATAACCAATAGAGGCTTAACCAGAGATTAAAAAAAGGAGGTTATGATAAGCTCTATAAGAAAAACTCTATATCTCAATATATAAAAAAATATCTATGAATGGCATGAAAGGCTCATAAAAGCTTTGTGGGGCTCTTCACCTACTAGCTTTACGATTTATGCATCAACCCTCTGGATCTAACAACCCTTCTTCTGGAAGAATGGCTTGCTTGCTTGTGGGCTCTTCATCATCACTATTACGCTTTATGTGTTGACACTCTGGGTCTGGCAACCCTTCCTTTGGAAGAGTTTCTTGCCTTCTCGTGGGTTCTTCACTCACCACTAAAAAATCAAGGAAGAAGAAAAGAAAATCAAATTGTAATGCAATCGAAGGGTCCACACTACCATAGAACTCGCATTCGAGGATGAGGCAGGGGACGAGGACAAGGAAGAGAACCCAATCATAGAAATGAAGAGATCCCCAAGGATCAACACTTCTATGCTTTATGTGTTGACTTCTTGGTCCGAGGCATTCCTTCCTTTTGGAACTAAAATTGCCCTTGTTGTGGGTTACTACCTACATATTCTACACTTTTTGCACCGACCCTCAGGTCTCGGGGACCATTCCTTAGAGAGTGGCTAGCCCTCTTTGTAGGATACAACCCACATGTTTTTACACTTCATTCGTTGACCTTCGGGTTTTGGCAGCCATTCCCTCGGAATACGGCTTACCATTTGTGTGGTTTTCCACCCACCACCTTTACACTTCATGTGTCGACCTTCGGGTCACGGCGGCCCTTCCCTTAAAAGATGGCTTTCCTTTTGTGTGAATTTCCACCCACCTCTTTTTACACTTTGTGCATTGACCCTTGGGTCTTGCAATCCTTCTTTGAAAGTTAACTTGTCTTTTGTAAGGGTTTTCACCCATCTCTACTATGCATTGTGCGTTAACCCTCAGGGTCTAGTGGCCCTTCCTCTAAAAGTTGAGCAACCATCCTTGCTTGTTAATGCAAACAGATCTTATCCAACGCCCCTATCAATGGGAAATAGTTGAATAGAATTTTGCTTATTCTCTTTTTCATGTACTCGTTATAATTTATGAGGGAATTTATTTTTCAAAGCATATGCATTTTGTAATTCAATTTCAAAGAAGCAACCAAAAAGTGCACTTTCTGCTATCTCATCATTATGTGAGTTGCTTATGGTAATTACCTTGCAATTGTCAAAAGATCACCATGCCACACAATAGTTTCATGTAGGAGAAATCTTGCTTTTGTCTTAATTCGATTGTTGGCTCACATTTTGGGCAAAGTGAAAGTCGTATGAGTGACATATCCCTGGTGTGACCACCAATCTCTAGAAGAGAAGACTTTCCTCTCTCTTACTTTATCTTCTGTTGATCCACTCTACACAGGATCTGAAGACAACTACACTAGCTCGTCGTGACTATGGTTGATATACACGTCTCTTTCATTTTTATGAATGTGGAATATGTGCTTGTCCCACTCACTTTGAATGAATGTAGTGTTGTCCTTTAATGGATAAGGTTTAGCTTAAAGGCTAGACATTTTTGTGGGAACACCATTGTCATAGTCTACCCCCACCTCTACGTCCCCACAATGTGATTGATTTGTATCGCCATGTCGAGAAGAGGCATGATGCATTGGCTACAACTCTCTACTTACCTAGTCGATTCATACCTAATCGGTGTACCTTCATATCTGCATTAGAAAAATCCTCAGTTGGGTCACCTTGTCAAATGTTTTGACAAAAGCCCCTTCTTCAGGTTGGGTACCTCAATCTTCCCCACATAAGGGCAACTCTACTAGCTAATCACAACTTTTTCATATCCTTAGTTTTATAAAGTTGACACCACTACTTGAAGATTTTAATCTCCAATAACGATACCAAAACTTGATGTGTACTTTCCGTTTTTGATTACTTTTATTTAGTCATAATTATATAAATGCAAGTATATGTATTGCTCAAGTAATACAGAGCTCTAATAAAACCCTGGTTATCGATCCCATAAAGAATAGGAAAATTACAAACAAAACTTTAAAGCGTAAAGCGTAGTACAAAAATCCAATATACAAATCACAATGCACGTACTATAAATATTAAAGTTGCCAAAATGTAATGATGGTTAAACATTTAAGTTTACTAAAATTACTTTCTAGGCTTCTAAACAAAGTTATCTAACACAGAACTAAGTTTTGTATTGAAAGTTTAAAATACGGAAAAGGCATCCTCCCCCTTACAATGATACTATGGTGAGTGAATAATAAAGATTAGTAAAGACCTTGTATTGTGTCAAATAGGAGAATACCTATTTTTTACCCTCTTCCGAGTGCTATAAAGAACATTGGCTAATCCTAGATTTAGTCCCTAAATCTATGGTTAGGCTGGGAGGATACTGGCTCTCACTCTAGAGGTCTCACTTCCCTCACTTGAAGGCTAACTCTCACTTTAGTTTCCAACCACTAGGACCGAATTGGGGATTTCAGTCTGTCACTCTAAAATCTCCAATTCTACGCTCAATAAAATATATTTCCATATTTATTTGTATTCAGCCCTCCATTAACTTCACCATCCATGGAATTTGAATGTGATCTTCACGTTTGTTGTAGAATACATAGTCCTTCCGGATTGTATGTTTCACAACAAGTTTTAAAAATTTAATTTCCCAAATTGTATGTTTCACAACAAGTTTTAACAATTCAATTACCCAAATCGAAAAGTAAATGAAGCACGAAGTGTAAAATCATCAAAAAAAAATTTAGCATTAATTTGACAAATCCAATTTAAATCATCACTTCACCATATCTCATTGCAAGGAAAAAGACAAAGAAATATACTCAGAATTCATGAGGAAGATACGACAAAACAAGGATTTTATATATAAAAGCAACATTATACAAACAATAAGAATTAAATACAACTTAGCTTAATTTTTTCCTCAAGCAAATCCCTTGAAGTTCCTTTGAATTCTCTTCTCTCTTTACAACAAAACACAATTCCTCTTTAGATAACAAAGGAAGAATCAATTTCTCACTCTCCTTCTCCTCCTACACTCCTTCTAGAGGAATCCTTCACAAGACTCACACCAACCCTAAACTCTCACAACACTCTCCAAACAAGGCAAAATACTCCCCACAAAAATCACACCACTAGGGCACCAAAACACTTTAAATTCATTTAGAACAAATTTCCTAAGAGAGTTCTCAAGAAACCCTCCAAAATCCGTCTAAATACATTGAATTCGGGCTCAAACCAACATTGGGCACCGTCGGTGCTGGATATGGCGTCATCATGCTGGATAGGGCGTCATCGGCGCTCTATCGGTTAAAATGTTCTAAACTCTCTAGAATTGGGCGTGGCAGCCGCTGGATAGGGCGTCTTCGGTGCTAGTAGACAGATTTGTCTAACTTACCTCTTTTCGCTCCAAATTCATTTCTTTTGCTTTCTTTTGCTCCAAATGCCTTAAATCATCACACCTGCAACAAAGCATGAAAAATACCTTCCTTTAATTGCAATATCACCAAAAATGAGTAAAAATACATTTGAAAAATCCAACATATTTTTGGTGTGTCAAAATCCCCCAAACTTAACTATTAGTTATCCTCAAGTAATTCTTCAAGTACATAAAATTATGATTCATGGTAGTGAACTTTACTTTAAAAATATCATTATTTTTTATTCAAATGAATATAATAGCAAGACCTTCAGAAATTTTTTTAATAATTTTGGTAAAAATTATAAGTGTAAGACCGTCTAGTCATCAACTCTAAGAGTTCTAGTTTCAAATTCATTTCAAGAATAACTATAATTTGTCACAATAAGGGCACTTGGAAGAATAATATGAAAAAGAAGTCCATGAGAACTCTATTAATAAGGATGCTAATACTTTGAATATAAATTCAAAAATGTAATTAAATTCTTTCCTTTAAGTTGATTCCAGTGAAACCAATTTTTTATTAGGCATCTCTTCAAGTTTCTCCTCACATATATTTTTTTTGTATATAGATTCATTTTCCATTTTTTTTGTTGGGATTTTTTTCAATCTTTTCTTTTCTTTTTATGTAATGATTACTATATCTCAATAGCCTTTATTAATTTTGAACTTCACTACTCTCTCCCTTAGGTACGAACTTGTGACATTTTTTTACTTTATAAATATATATTAGCTTTTAAGTGATTCATCATAGAGTCTCAATTTTTTTCCTTTCATATAAACTGATAAGACTCTTAATATTTTAAAAATACAATTTTCCTTTACTTTAAATAATCAACCGTCTTATACTAAATATCTTAGCCTATAAAGTTAACCTTCTTTACTAAAAATTTTACTTAAGCCTTCTAAGTGATTTAAATAAAATAAAAAATTTAGTTATCTAAAGTTATGTTCTAATATCAGAAATCATATTAAAATTAATTTTAAAAGAAAAAAAATATTTTTATTGCCGACAACTAAAAGTTAATTTTTCCTCCCCTAAACATAAGTTTGTCATTAAACATAATAGTTGAGGTAAAAAGAGAAAAATAAATCTAACCTTTTGTAGCGGGCTTTTGATAATTTGAAGTTGTGCAGGTACTAATAAAAAATTTGAACTAGTAGGCCTGAAACTATTAGAGCCTTTTCTATACATAATATATTAGAGATTTGCAGGGTAAAGTAAAATTTAAAACTTAAACTTTAAACATTTACCATAAATATATAACTATTTCAATTTGAAACTAAAGGAACAAACAAACAAACATTCATTCATCACAATCACATTATAGTTTTAATCTACATTCCTTTTGTTGAGCCCCTTTGAGTCCTGTCGCTCCTTGATTTTGTCGGTGTCATCCTGATGGCCTGATGGCGATGAGCTGACTCATGTTTGGGTTACGACGATTTGTCCTCTACCCTTATGGCCCTGACGTGCTTTGACTGTTGGGATATCCCCGTCAAGATGATTATGGTCATTTTGTGGGCTCTCATGTTGATTAGCCGCTACCCATTTCGGATTTGAGAAACTTACTTTCTGCACGATGACTTAGCGAGAGCTTCGAAGCATCATGACATTCCCACATGGAATAACATTCCTTTAAATACCTATTACATCAGGTTCATGATAATATAAGTGAAACATCTTTTATCAAGAATATTCTTGGATACCCCCTAAGATGTAATTAACCAAGTGGGATGCGTCCCCTTTGGAGTGGTCTTGACCTCATAACAGACACCTACACCTGAAACTTTGGTTATGGGTAGAATACATAGGCATTCTTTCGCTAATATCGGTCCAAGGTGTCTTCACCTGATCTTGATTGAGCGGACATGCTTGGTCTGTCCTTGCGAGATTACTGCACATAAGCTCTCCATGTTTTTTTATTATCTCTTATCTGTCGTCATTTTCGCATGGTCGTCTTTTCTGGTTCCTCCCTTCTCCTGGTCATTCATAAGACCCGATAGAAAGAGTTATTTGAAAAAGATAAGTATACGGCGATCAACAGACTGACAACTTCTTTAGAAATAAAAGAGAGAAAAATGAACGAAAACATAAATCATTATTTCTTTACATATATGTAATTGATTTTGGTGTCATTTGACACTAATAACTGTCATTGGTGCCATTCCATAACTGTAACCGCCCCTGGCGCCATTTCGCATTCATAACAACTCGATCTAGTCGTTTGGCTTTCTCTTGGTCTTCTATAATCATTCAGCTAGCTCACAGATGCTTGAATGATTTTTCCGAGAGGGTCCCTTGCAAAGATCTATTGTCCTTAGGAAGCATTATTCTCTCAGGCACATAGTGTGTCACTATAATCTGAAAGGTAGCCTTCCTTCTGGTGATGAATCTTTGTAGAGGGTTAGGCGAAGTTTCATTAAGCGACCACTGACTTTGTGAATGCTTTTGTATTGATTCAGTTGTCGTCAGTCTAGGTGTGTGATGTTCTTCAATTCGAACAAATATTCATTCAGTCGGTTGATGATTCGTCCAACTGAAATATCGCTCGCTGATTTCATCTTCTATTGCCCTTTTCTCACATTCCGTTGGATCACCTCAAAATTCATATAGCCACATTGTTGATGTACATCAATAAATTTAAACATAAAAGTATTCAAAAGAATTTCATACTAATTAATTGAAATCAAACTTTTTTTTTTTTTTTGTCAAACAATTTCTACAATTTAACCACCCAGAAAAAACCCGTGCTTAAAACGGAATTCCACATTTTCAAAGGTACTCATTAAAAGTAGTAATAAAGTTAAAATGTAGGACAGGAATAAATTTGTGCTCAAGACGGAAGTCCACCGGATTTCTAAGGCACACATTAAGGACAATAATAGCGCCAGTCATTGATCAAGGCTACAAATAAGTTCATGTGAAATGTTTTCATTATTTATAATAATAAGTCTAACGCCGATGAGGCAAGCCATTACACTACATTATCTTCGGTTTTAAAAAATAAAAATTTATAATGATAGCGCCACGAAGAACGATTTCAATAATGAAATTGTGCTTACATGACATGATTTTACTTCTTCCTAAATTAAAGTTCTTAATTAGTTTTTTTTTAATTAAATTATATTTAAATAATGCCAATTTCTAAAATTTTGCCTATTGAATCTTAATGAGACGTTAGACAAGCAACAAAACTTGGTATTGCACGCTCTCTCGTGAAGGGCATGAATGGTTGATTAACAAAAATTCCATCTTTCTCTCAATTAAAAATCATAACGGACGCAGCTACCTTATTAACTATAAAAACGGCAATAGAAAAGAAAATAGAACAACCATGGTATAATATTAAAATGAAGAAAAAAAAAAATCTACTTCAAGCTCAAATGCCCATTGAATTCATCCAATCAAGACTTCCTGTAAAGATGGATTCACATCATGTTCCTATCTACAGAAAGAATCATTTACTACATTTGAAATAGATAAAAGTAATGATCTTCTCTCATTAGCTTTGGCTATTGTTAAACCAGAGTATAATGAATCTTGGTCATGGTTGCTACAAACTTGGCACAACACAATTCTAATGGTGCGCACTAGGCACATGTATACATAATTTCTTACAAATATTTTAGCATGATTCGGGATTGTAAATAATTTTTTCCATAAAAGCTTGTCATCCTTGTCCAAGTCACATAAATGAGAATTAAAAAAGGCTATCAGAAGCATGGGGTATCTCCAATATTGACTCTAAGTGCTAGAAGATTTGTTATGGTATGGCTCATATACCATATCGGGACAGACGCTGGATCGAAGCGGAGCGGAGTGGAGCGGAGCGGAAGAATCTGTCCAAATTGGGAAGTTACGTGGGTTGGGGTGCGGGGGCAAAGCCCCACGGTATGGTACAGGGGTAATGTTGTAATTGCATATTGTGCCTAGGTTTACTCCTGGGGTTATAAATAGGCCTGTTAGTAACCCCAGGAGGTATCTCTGAATTCTGTAACATCTTTTCTGAATATTGAAAGGAACTCGCCGCTCTGCTCCCGAGGACGTAGGCATCTTTGCCGAACCTCGTTAAATCTTTGTGTTCTTCTGGATTTGTGTCGATTACTGTTTTTCTTCGCCCTAATTTTCTCAACAAGTGGTATCAGAGCCAAAGTTCGAGGGCAAAGAAAAAAAAAATTGTGGCGGCACAGGAAGTAAGAAGAACGATTTGGGGATTTGGTAGGAGAAGTTCAGGTGGTTTTGCAGCAGTTCCTCACACGTTCGGGATCTGCGACCAGGCGAAAGGGCTTCATTGAAATTCGGATCGCGGGAGGAATAGTTTTGCGACAAGGAGAAGAATTTTGTGGAATTCTACAGATCGCGACTGAGGGCGCAGGGTTTGCTTGATTTCGACGCAGGCAAACATATCAGCTTGACTAGAGATTCACAAGTAGGTATTCAGTTCGGCGTTCATCGTTCGCGACCGGCTCGTTCGACGTTTGGTTCACAGAGGATTCGCGCCAAGGAGTTCGTGAGTTTGGTTTCACGGTCGCGGGAAGGAGTTCCTGAGTTCTCGAATCGGCATTCACATGAAGGAGTTTGAATCGACGGTGGCGAGAAGAAGTTCCCGCGGGAGTTTGTTGAATTCAGAGCAGACGCGACAAGCAGCGATCTCATGGGTTCGCATTTTGCGGCAGTTCCTCGACGAATTCGGGTTTTCGTTCGCGACAAAGAGTTCGCGCGACGGGTGGATTTCAGCCGAGATTCTCACGAGGGTTCGCGACAGGAAGTTCCCTCTCGCTCGAGAGGGCTTTACCGACAAGGAGAAGAACAGTCAAGCAGCTCGCCAGTTTCACAGAAGAGAGGAATTTGGTGGTGTTTGGCCAGCGGAGTTCGCAAGTTTGTTGCATGAGGGTTTGCGACAAGTGGAGTTGCGACAGGTAGAGTTCGGCTGAGGAGTTCTCACGAATAGGAAAGGGCTTCAGGCAAGGTGTTCGCAGTAGTTCGACCGAATTCTTTTTTTGCGCGAACAGGAAAAGTGCTTCGTGTGAAAAACTTGATTCACGAATCACAGCAGGAAAATTGTTGCAATTGACAGAAAAAAATTCAGGTTTCTTTGAATTTATTTGCGTGTGTTTCGCACACAGCGGGAAAATTTTGTTGCATGATTAATTTCAAATAGCAATGTCTAATGCAAAATTTGAGATAGTGAAGTTCGATGGAACCAGGAACTTCGGATTGGGCAAACAAGGACGAAAGATTTGTGGCATAATAAGAAATTTTGAAAGCTTTGCATGCTACAAAACCTGATAATATGGAAGAAGAAGATTGGGAAGAATTGCAACTACGAGCGGCAGGTACCATACGTTTATGTCTAACATATGAGATTATGTATCATGTTATGAATCTGAAATCTCCAGAAGTATGGAAGAAATTAGAACCTCAGTTTATGTCCAAATCTCTGACGAATAAATTGTATCTGAAGCAAAGACTGTATGGGGTGAAATGCAGGCAGACAATGATCTGGCGCAGCATTTGAACGTCTTCAATCAAATAATCACAGATCTGACACG
>NW_018250508.1:26143-74987 GCF_001263595.1 Phalaenopsis equestris | reverse complement strand
TTTATTTATTTATTTATTTATTTATTTTTGCGAACAATTTCTATAATTTAACCGCCCAGCAATTATTAAAAAAAAACCGTGCTTAAAACGGAATTCCACTTTTTCAAAGGCACTTATTAAAAGTGATAATAAATTTAAGGCATTAAAGAAGGATGGGTACAACATTGTGCTCAAAACGGAATTCCACAGGGATCTGTATTTCAAAGACACTCATTAAGGACAATGATTGAGTCAAGGCATTGCTGAAGTTTAAAAAGTATGATTTTGTGAAATGTTTTCATTATTGATAAGAATAACAAGTCTAACCACGATGAAGCAAATCATCACACAACAAAAAATAATACTTAATAGAGGTCGCGTCCCGTAGGCATGATTTCAATAATGACATTGTGCTATATGAAATGATTTTGCTTCTTCCCATATTAAAGTTTTTAATTAGCTTTTTCCATTAAACTATATTTAAATAATGCTATTTTCTAAAATGAAGCTTTTTGAATCTGAATGATATGTTCGATAAGCAACAAAACATGCAGATGTCTCGTGAAAAGCATGCATAGTTCTTTAAAGCCACACACATAAAGATGGCAACATAATTATCTTTTATGCCATATTAAAGTTTTTAATTAGCTTTTTCCATTAAATTATATTTAAATAATGCTATTTTCTAAAATGAAGTTTTTTTAATCTGAATGATATGTTCGACAAGTAACAAAACATGCAGCTATCTCGTGAAAAGCATGCATAGTTCTCTAAAGAAACACACATAAAGATGGCAAAATAATTATCTTTTATAATTAAGGGTCCATTTGGGGCAGCTTATAAGTGTCGGCGGTGTTTTCAAAACGCAGCCATTCAAAACGTCACCGTACCGTTTGGTTCGCGCCAGCTTATCTGAAACTGCGTTTGAGTTTTTACACTAAACGCAGGGCGCGGGTCGACCCCTGCGACCGGCCCACAGGTCCACAGGTCGCGTTTCAGGATAAAGCGTTTCAAGATAAGCAGTTTATCCTGAAACGCACAAGCTGCCCCAAACAGACCCTAAATCAGCTTCTTTACACTGCAGTATAATGTAATGTTTTTTTTCGGGGATAAAGAGCACTCAAATCCAACCAACACTTTAAGATTCTTGGCTAATTTCCAACAAATGTGCTTACAAATTTGAATACTATACTAATGTAACCATTGTGCCAGAAAAATTGAAACATTTATTAAAAGCCAAATCTAAATTGAATTAATTCCATCTATCATTACATCCCAATAAATATTTCATAATATGACCGCTTACCACAAATTCCATCGTTCTATCAATTAAAAATCATCATCGCGCATGGCAGCACCAATAAGGTAGTCATTAAAAACTTAAGCAAATATTGATAGAATTCTAAATAAATAGGGATAATTACAAACACACCATAAGAAACATTGATATTTACAAATTAACCCCAAACTGATTTTTTTGAACTACCCATATGATTTTTTTGAACTACAAATCTGATATTTATTCGTGTCATGATCAAACTATAAAAATGGCCATAGAAAAGAGGATAGAACCTTTAAGATGGTATCATATTAAAATAAAGGAAAAAGAAAGAAAAAACCAACTCCAAACTCAAATTTCCAATGAATTCATCCAATCAAGACTTCCTGTAAAGATGGATTCATATTATGTTACTATCTACAAAAAGAATCATTTGCCTCTATGTGTCATCCTAGTTACAAAAATCATAAAACCAACAACACCAATGACCCAAAAAAAAGGGCTAAAAATAAGAATTTATAGTAGTCTCAACTGCTCGTTGAGCATGTATTCTCCTTCCGTGACTCTTCTTACATGTTTCTATTCAAATGTCTGATGAACAAAATATAAGCCATGCCCCTACTCCCATGAGAGATGGCCGGTAGATGGATCAACAAAGGTGCGCAGGACCCAATCCCTTAGACCAGTATCATTCACCTCGCAAAATCGATTCGCCCAATCCGATGGCTCCACTGCCTTAGTCCCCAATCCCGGTGCCCTATCTTTTGATCCCACATTCTCATCGTCCTGCCAATCAGCAACATATGTAGCCACCCGCCGGTGGAACTTTTCCTTGAACACCTCCCATACCTGATACTTGTAATGGTTGATCACCATTACGCGCACATCCATGTTCATGTACTTCTTTCCATCCTTGAGATGAAAATGGTGCACAACATTGATCAAGGAGGGGTTCAATGCTTTTGGCTTTATGATCGATTTGTGACGCTCTGGCGGAGAAATGCGGCAGCTGTACCCAACCATAACGCCCTCAGGCGGAGCGCTCTTCCTGCCGGATGGCCCAAAGCTGTGGCACGTTGTGCGGAGCTCCGCCACCGATGGAGATCTCGAGTAGTTCCTTAAAACATCACGCAGTTTGAAGTTCGAAGGGAAGTAAAGGAACTCGTCTACATCAATGAATCCCACCCACTTGCAGGACTCCCGAGCACGCAGGGCACAGTGCGCAAAACCAGCCTCCTGGGTCTTCAGCCACGGCCACTCATGGAGACTGATCATGAGTTTCCACTTGGCGGAAAGCTGTTGCACAACCTGCTCGAGGTCATCATCGCTGTTGTTATCATAGATGAACCACCGCTCGACACCAATGCGCGAGTGGTATATAATCCACTCTGGGAGAAACCTTGCCTGGTTGCGAAGCATGGTGCAGACGCACATTAGATGGGCCTTGTGTGGCCGCTTCAGCATCTGTAGTGAGGGGAGGAGTTCAGGTCGGGCAATGGAGGGAAGAGGATTGCTGCCATGGCCCTTGAACCTTACAGAGACAAATGGGAGATGGTGGCGGCGTTGAAGGATGCTGAGAGGAGTGCGGCAGCGGAAAATCTCCTGGGCCGCAGAAAGGACCTCAGATGACAGAGAGAACTTGGGATGGGAGAAGTCCCAGCCGAAGGTGCACTCAAAACTGTTTGGGTTAGAAAGCCGGGCTGGGCGGAGGTTGTGTCCCTTGGCGAAGATGACAGTGGAGTTGTCGCTGGTATCGAGAACTGAAGCGTAGGCAAGGTGGTCCGAGCGGAGGGGGGAAATGGGGGGAAGCTGGGGAAGAGACGTTTGGGAGAGGGAAATGTTAAAGGCGTGAGCATTGGGTGGGAGAGGACAGCGGACGAAAGAGCCGGAGTAGGAAGATGAAAGAGCAGGGAGGCTGAGATGCGACCCACCAAATTGAGAGACAAAATAGATGCAGTGGAGATCTGCTATGGCGGCAAGCCGTTGGGGTTTCAGAAAAAGGAGGACGGAATCGGGGAAAGAGACGGCCTCGTCGATGCGGAGGCCGGCCGGAGAAGAGTAAAGATTGTAAGATATATGGTCTCGCCGAGAATAAGGGTACTCGGCAGATATGGCGTTCATGGGAGGGTTCCGCCATGTAGGGAGCAGAACGGGTCGGAAAGACACTGTAACAAAATAGAACAGAGCATCCCCTTTCAGAAAATCAGGTAAAGATGAACAGAGAAGAAAAACAATAAAAATTCTCTAATCTTATAAAACATCTAATTCTTCATTAATCTTCAAAGACCGCAAAACGTAAAAAACGAGGACATAAATCAATTCAAGCTACCGAACAACAAGAACTGAATATATCTAAATCAAGGAAAACTAATTAAAATCAAATTCGTCCAACAGAAGCAGCATGTTTCAAAACGTTCGGGACTCAAAGCAAATAATCCTGTAACAGAATTCAAACCAGCTCCGAGATTCCCAAACAAATCCAGTTGATTACCGGTAGCAGCGAAAAAGAAAATCCAACAGAAAATCAATATCAGCTAAGTTTACTCAGTTCAAAATTCGAATTGCTTCAGGAAATATTTTTCTTACCTCCGAAAAGTCGAAAAGTAGATAAGACAGCGACGATAAAAAGGGCGAAGCAGAGGAGGAAGAGAGCGAAGGGAAAACTGAAGAAGCTCGAGGATCTCGAAAACTTCCCTCCTCCACCGCCATCTCGACGGCGGCGATCCTTCATAGAAGCGTCGTCGGCACGCCGCCCTCTCATCTTCTTCGGCGGAATAGAACCAGATCCAAATCAAAGCTCCCCCGCTGATTCGACAAGTTCATGATCTTTTCTGAGCCTGAAGATCCACGCACCTCTAAAGAATTCGCAGATTCGAAGTTATCGCCCCCCTGCGCATACGAGTCGGAGAGGTATATTGGATCGACGGCAAAGCCGGCTACATCCGTTTATACCAGACGTTGGATAGAGAAGAAGATGAGCGAGGAAACAACTCGCCGGTCGCGATTTTCTCCTTGGATAAAACTATAATCTCCTTTATTCTTCTTTTAAAAAAATGAAATCAAATTGAATTTACAAAAAATGGATCAATAATTTCAAAGCAATTTCTAAAATTTTCACTCGAAATAAAAATGTTCTTCCTTTTTGTTTATTTTTCCAAAATTGGGTGGGCCGTGCTGAAATTGGACCAATGTAACGGCCAGTAATAAATGGTCGCCATCATAGAGTCCGCAAATGCCGTGCTTGTAGAAGGCTGGCGTTTCACGCCCGCCTGTCCTCACCTTCCTTGAGTTAAGCCACGATCGCCATTGCTTTGCTGGAATTTCTTAGACTAAATTTAGGGGGAACTATACTAATATCTTTCAAAAATTTTTATTTTCTTCCAAAGAAGTTTACATAAATACCCTTTATTTTTTATGTAATTACATATCTAACTCCTGTACTTCAATTTTTACATCCATAGCACATTGCCTACGATTAAAGATTTGGGTGGTATGAGTGTAAAAATTATTTTATTTTCTTCCAAAGAAGTTTACATAAATACCCCTTATTTTTTATGTAATTACGTATGTAACTCCTGTACTTCAATTTTTACATACATGGCACATTGCCTATGATTAAAGATTTGGGTGGTATGAGTGTAAAAATTGAAGTTTTGATGTTCTGTATGTGAACACATAAGAATTGGGTGTTATGTATGTTAAATTTCTCTTTTTTAATTGATCAGATGTCTAGAAGAGATAAAGAGTTAGATGAAGAAAATATTAAAATTTGTATAAAATTAAGAAAAAATATAAATTAAAATTTTAATGACTAATATTACGACAAAATTTGAAGAATGAAAATAGAAAATTTATAGCTGTGATAATAACTAATATTTCAGGTTTATGCGTAATCGTCTCAAATTAAAACTAGTTTAAAATAAAAAAAAAAAAGGAAAAATAAATCCTACGTGCTCAGTGAAAACGGTGTAGATCTTTGACTTGGATTTAACCCAAAAGTAGGGATTTTGCCTGTTTGTTTTGAGAAAAGGGAAAAATTTCTTCTATACTACATTATATGTTACAGTTAACATAAATATTTATATTTAATAAGAAATTTTTTAACGAATTAATATTATTTTTCTCAAAAATTGTCTGCGCATTTTACGCCCAATTTTACCTAACATTTAATTAAAAATTTTTTGAGGGCAGCTTCATCACGTGCATGTGTCATTCATGTTGATTGAATTTGCAGATTTGTAGTTGGTTTGATCGTGATCACATAATAGATGGAATAAAATACAGTTTTATTCAACACACTTATTTGGTATTAAAAAATGTTTTTAAAAATTTAATTTCACAACGAGCTTCTGCATGTCAAATATGTGAGCAAATTTTCACGATTTAATTAAAAATAAAAAGATAATTTTGCGTTTGCAAAAATTTCCATTTGATATTATTGAATTCAAACCCCTTATTTATAGAGGGTTTTCGGTTCATATTTATGTCATGTACTCTTAATGTACCTAGGTACGGCAGGATACCTTAGACGGTTCATAAATTGGGCTTGTGGGGCCCATCGATCGATCCGGCTGGCGTCCTTTTGGGCCGGTCCTCTATAGGGCTAGATAATCACGTGGCTGAGTAATTTTTTTTTTTGTCGAGAGCCTATGCCAGTCATCCTGAGGTTGAAAGAATCGTTCCTCTTTTTCCAAGTTGATATGATTTGGGAGGCGATGAATCTATCTATCTACACTGGCCTGCCTACTAGCTCCCTCTGGAGTGATACTTCTTTATCCGTAGAGACGCCCTGTCTTTATGGTAAGGGAAATCAGCTAGTTGAACATTCAACCTCGGACCGTCTACGGCGGGTCATGCGAGCTCATCCTGCTTCCATCGTAGTCTGTGAGGTGACATCATAATTTGTCTGCCAAATTTTCAATGTACATATTAAGTTCTTAAATTTTTTTGTTCCATGATATTGACAACTACAACAAGGACAAAAAAAATTCTTTAAGAATAATAGTGAGATTACAAAACATTCATTTATTGACATCATAAATTAACTTCCTGGACTTATGTGATCTAGATTGTCATATCTAGGACAACTTTATTACTGCGAATTTGTTCCTCTTCCAAATCTTCTTTTGCAATTCTTGGCTTGGTTATGAAGAAAGAATCTAACTTTCTGCTGAAAGCTATTGACAAGACAAACGAGTCATTCTGTGGGTGAGCCATCGAGGAAGAAGTCGAGAAGAGGTAAAAGCAGATTGAAGGCGTGAGGGTGAAGGGATTGTCAGACTTAGCTCGAAAAGCTCCGAAGGGAACTTTACCTGAGGTTGATTAGAGGAAGGTGGTTCCGGTGGTCGATTCGTCGACAAGGACTCTCAATGAAGCCCCCACTCAATCAAATGTTGTGAGTGTCCCTCCTATCGACCACTCGTCAAACTGTTTGTGGTCACCTTCTCTCTAGCGAGATAAGATCGATTAATGGCTTCCCATCTTGCAACACATGTGAGTCAATATCATATGAGGTTAAGTGGATGTTAGTATGTGGTTGACTTTTGTTCCCTTTCTTCTTCATTTTTTGTTTATGGTTCGGTGTTGATGATTTTTTTTCTTTGCAGACGCGGACTCTTTCTTTGGGAAATTGATGGTCAATGTCGGAGGTCCAATCTTACGGGTTGTTCTGACTCTTGGAGCACTGGTCTTTGTTGAAGAGGATATGATTAGCCGACCTGTTGGCCCTATCTCGACCAGTGATGAGATCCTTGAGTCCAGTTGGCCATCTCCCTCCAGGAAGTCGTCTGGGGGACATAGATGTGATCTTGGCCCATTAAGACATGATTTACAAGCTAGAATAGGAGAAATACAGGAAGAAGCGGCGGCTCTCTGATATGCCTAAAAATGTACTATTATTTATGCTATATTTTATGATTATATTGCATGTTGAAGATATGTTTTCTTGTGTTTTTGGTTGTAGGTACATCAAATTGAATCAAATTGAAGAATGTACATCAAATTGAAGAATTTGGAGTGACTGGAGCAAAAGGAACAAAAATGGACCAAAACGGAGCAAATCGGGTCGAATTGGGGTACGTCGGAGCTATGGGGGCCGAAATAGGGCACTTAAGTGCCTGTGCCTTGCGCTTAAGCACCCAAAATGGCTTATAGGAGCCACCCAGACAGAGAGGAGGGCGCTTAAGCTCCCAAAATCGGTGCTTAAGTGCCAAAAATAGTTTTCAACATATCTTCTAAAATATACATCGAATTTAAACGATTTTTGAAGAGTTGCTTCGTGTATCTCTTGGGGGATTTATTGAAAATGATAAAATATACTTTTTAGAAGGATTTGGTGCTGTTATAAGGAGTTTTGAAGAGGCACTTGAGGCACCTTTTGGAAGATTCAATGAATATGGACTTTTTTTAAGAGTCACTTAAGAATCTCTTGAGAAATTATAAATAAGGCTTGGAAAAGTTTTTAAAAGGACTCTTGAACATTGTAATCAATTGGAAGAGAAGAAGAAGACTTGGACAATAAGAAGAAGGCTTGGGCATGAGCCCCAAGTGGGGCGACAAGGTGAGAGAGAAAGAGAGAGAATGAGAGATTTCTTCTTTTCTTTTCACTTTGTTCTTGGAGAGGATTGTAAGGAGATTACTTTTTCTATACAATGAGAGTTTGATTTCCATAAAAGATAAATATTTTCATTGTATTTTTATTTGAATCTAGTACTTTGTTTGTATGGTTTCAAATTCTTATTCAATGAAAAGTTCTTGTTGTTTCTCCATTTGTAGTGAATAGTTTTCGTTACTCTTCCCTCTTGTAATGAATTAGTATGCATGTGTAGGATATAGAATTGAGTAGAGTGAGAATATATTGTGATGATTTTACTTTATTCTTCATTTTTTTTTTTGTCGAGAGCCTATGCCAGTCATCCTGAGGTTGAAAGAATCGTTCCTCTTTTTCCAAGTTGATATGATTTGGGAGGCGATGAATCTATCTATCTACACTGGCCTGCCTACTAGCTCCCTCTGGAGTGATACTTCTTTATCCGTAGAGACGCCCTGTCTTTATGGTAAGGGAAATCAGCTAGTTGAACATTCAACCTCGGACCGTCTACGGCGGGTCATGCGAGCTCATCCTGCTTCCATCGTAGTCTGTGAGGTGACATCATAATTTGTCTGCCAAATTTTCAATGTACATATTAAGTTCTTAAATTTTTTTGTTCCATGATATTGACAACTACAACAAGGACAAAAAAAATTCTTTAAGAATAATAGTGAGATTACAAAACATTCATTTATTGACATCATAAATTAACTTCCTGGACTTATGTGATCTAGATTGTCATATCTAGGACAACTTTATTACTGCGAATTTGTTCCTCTTCCAAATCTTCTTTTGCAATTCTTGGCTTGGTTATGAAGAAAGAATCTAACTTTCTGCTGAAAGCTATTGACAAGACAAACGAGTCATTCTGTGGGTGAGCCATCGAGGAAGAAGTCGAGAAGAGGTAAAAGCAGATTGAAGGCGTGAGGGTGAAGGGATTGTCAGACTTAGCTCGAAAAGCTCCGAAGGGAACTTTACCTGAGGTTGATTAGAGGAAGGTGGTTCCGGTGGTCGATTCGTCGACAAGGACTCTCAATGAAGCCCCCACTCAATCAAATGTTGTGAGTGTCCCTCCTATCGACCACTCGTCAAACTGTTTGTGGTCACCTTCTCTCTAGCGAGATAAGATCGATTAATGGCTTCCCATCTTGCAACACATGTGAGTCAATATCATATGAGGTTAAGTGGATGTTAGTATGTGGTTGACTTTTGTTCCCTTTCTTCTTCATTTTTTGTTTATGGTTCGGTGTTGATGATTTTTTTTCTTTGCAGACGCGGACTCTTTCTTTGGGAAATTGATGGTCAATGTCGGAGGTCCAATCTTACGGGTTGTTCTGACTCTTGGAGCACTGGTCTTTGTTGAAGAGGATATGATTAGCCGACCTGTTGGCCCTATCTCGACCAGTGATGAGATCCTTGAGTCCAGTTGGCCATCTCCCTCCAGGAAGTCGTCTGGGGGACATAGATGTGATCTTGGCCCATTAAGACATGATTTACAAGCTAGAATAGGAGAAATACAGGAAGAAGCGGCGGCTCTCTGATATGCCTAAAAATGTACTATTATTTATGCTATATTTTATGATTATATTGCATGTTGAAGATATGTTTTCTTGTGTTTTTGGTTGTAGGTACATCAAATTGAAGAATTTGGAGTGACTGGAGCAAAAGGAACAAAAATGGACCAAAACGGAGCAAATCGGGTCGAATTGGGGTACGTCGGAGCTATGGGGGCCGAAATAGGGCACTTAAGTGCCTGTGCCTTGCGCTTAAGCCCCCAAAATGGCTTATAGGAGCCACCCAGACAGAGAGGAGGGCGCTTAAGCTCCCAAAATCGGTGCTTAAGTGCCAAAAATAGTTTTCAACATATCTTCTAAAATATACATCGAATTTAAACGATTTTTGAAGAGTTGCTTCGTGTATCTCTTGGGGGATTTATTGAAAATGATAAAATATACTTTTTAGAAGGATTTGGTGCTGTTATAAGGAGTTTTGAAGAGGCACTTGAGGCACCTTTTGGAAGATTCAATGAATATGGACTTTTTTTAAGAGTCACTTAAGAATCTCTTGAGAAATTATAAATAAGGCTTGGAAAAGTTTTTAAAAGGACTCTTGAACATTGTAATCAATTGGAAGAGAAGAAGAAGACTTGGACAATAAGAAGAAGGCTTGGGCATGAGCCCCAAGTGGGGCGACAAGGTGAGAGAGAAAGAGAGAGAATGAGAGATTTCTTCTTTTCTTTTCACTTTGTTCTTGGAGAGGATTGTAAGGAGATTACTTTTTCTATACAATGAGAGATTTCTATCAGAGATAAGTATTTTCATTGTATTTTGATTTGAATCTAGTACTTTGTTTGTATGGTTTCAAATTCTTATTCAATGAAAAGTTCTTGTTGTTTCTCCATTTGTAGTGAATAGTTTTCGTTACTCTTCCCTCTTGTAATGAATTAGTATGCATGTGTAGGATATAGAATTGAGTAGAGTGAGAATATATTGTGATGATTTTACTTTATTCTTCATTTACATGTAAACTTGATCAACTTGCATGTAAAATTTGTTGTGAGAACATGTAAGATCTGTGATGGTATTTTCTCAATCAACTGTGGTAGAATCACATCAGATTGTATGGATGAGAATGTAGTCCATAGGTTGAGTGCAAATATATAGGGAAATAAACTTTGATGGGTGTAGAATTTGAGGAGTTTAGAGTGAATATAAGAATATCGATCCCACAGAGATCGGAGTTAATCACGGTGACTTTCAAGAGAAATTCTAGTTTAGAATAACACGCCCTAGCTTGGAATGTTGATAAAAGTTTGGTTTTGATTTTATCCTACAATTATCACTACAAAACTAATTCTACTTCTAAATCAGAAAGTGGGGTTTTTAATATATTAAAAGTACTCTTCCTCATGCAATGAAAGTAGTGATATGTGTAAAAGTAAAACAAGTAGCGAGAGAGATTGTGACAAATAGGAGCAATTATATTCCTTACACTTACTAAAGATGTTATAAAGTATATTGGTTAATCTAAAGTTTGATTAGTTTTGAAGACGGGCTAGGCAAGGAAGATACTAGCTCTCACTCTAGAGTTCCCTCTTATCCCTCTACCTAGAGGCTAACATCCCGCATCAAAACCTAAAACAATAGACCAAATTAGGGGCTTTAGCCTGTCACACTAAAGTCCTCTAATTCTACACCCTTTAAAGATTATTTCCCTATTTATTTATAATTAACCATATGTACTACATTCACATCCATACACTCTCATGTGATTCTTCCACAGTTTATTGAGACAATTGCATCTCGGATCTTACAAGTTCTCACAACAGATTTTAACATGCAAGTTGATCAAGTTTACATGTAAATGAAGAACAAAGTAAAATCATCACAATATATTCTCACTCTATTCAATTCTATATCCTACACATGCATACTAATTCATTACAAGAGGGAAGAGTAAAGAAAACTACTCACTACACATGGAGTAACAATAAGAACTTTTCATTGAACAAGACTTTGAAACCATACAAAAAAGTACTAAATTTAAATCAAAATACAATGAAAATAATTATCTCTGATAGAAATCAAACTCTCTTTGTATAGCAAAAGCAATCTCCTTTCAATCCTCTCAAACAATAGAATGAAAAGTGAAAATAAAAGAAGAAATCTCTCACTCTTTCTCTTTCTCTCTCACCTTATCGCTCCACTTAGGGCTCACGCCCAAGCCTTCTTCTTCTTATCCAAGACTTCTTCTCTTCTTCTAATTAATTCAAGAGTCTAAGAGATATTTTAAAAACATTTGCAAGCATTTTTTTATAATTTTCCAAGAGATGCTTAGTGTCTCTTCAAAACTGTCCATATTCATTGAATCTTCCAAATGGTGCCTGAAGTGGCTCTTCAAAACTCCATATAACCACTCAAATTCTTCTATAAAGTCCATTTTCTTATTTCCAATGAATTCCCCAAGATATGCATGAATAAATTCTTCAAAAATCGTCCAAATCCGACGTATATTGAATAAGTTATGCTAAAAACTATCTTTGGCGCCTAAGCACCAATTCTGGGGCGTTTAAGTGCCCTCCTCTCTTTCTGGTGGCGCCTAAGTGTCATTTTTGGTGCTTAAGCACCGAACACAGGCACTTAAGTGTTTGGTTTAGGTTCACTTGGCTCCGGTGTGCCCCGATTAGACCCGATTTGCTCCTTTTTGGTCCATTTTTGTTCATTTTGCTCCAATCACTCCAAATTCTTCAATTTGATGTACCTACAACCAAAAACACAAGAAAATATACTTTTAAAGTGTAATATCATTAAAAATGAAGAATGAAAATAGTACATTTCCTATCAAAATACCCCAAACCTAAACATTACTTGTCCTCAAGTAATACTACATTTTTAAAATAATTTATCTAAATTAGAGATAATGGGTCATCCTTTAGAATTGCTAAAATGTTGTTCTAAAAATGTGATAGTTCAAGTTAGAAGATCTTCTGGTGAATCAGACTAGGTCAAGGTCTAAAATATTTTTCGCAAGGAAAGTGAACCAAAAAACAAGAAATAAAAAAGGAAGAAGACTAACCCGCCTCCAAGACCAGTTTAGAAAAGAAAAATCAAAGCCGTAGGAGGATTAGCCTCAAACATTCACCCAATGAGACTCCTTGAATGAGCAATGACATGGGCATAGTCACTAATGTCAGCCATAAACATCCCCGAAAGACACATTTTAGAAGACTCCAAGTTGCTCCCAAACTTTCCCTTTTTTTTCTTTTTTTTTTTGCATCTTTTTTTTTTCTTTTTTTTTCATGATCTTTTTTATCCATTTATTATTTTTTCTTTTTTTTATATGAGGATTTACTATATCTGGAGAAGTCCTTAATTTCTGTCACTTGAAAAGATGTATATATATATATATATATATATTAAAATACTTTCTAAGAGAGCCTTAAATGTTTTAAAATAAAAATTCTAAGAGTCCTTAATTTTTCAAAAATATAATTTTTCCTACTAAAGATATTTATTCATTTTCCTAAGCTCTCCAACAAATATTCTTAACTCTAGGTTCACCCTTTTCACCAAAAATATCAACTAAGTTTTCCTACTCCATTTTTATACTTAAAATTCTAACATCCTTAAGATGCCTCCACATAACAATAATCATTAGAAATTAAATACAAATTTATTTTTAGTAGTTTTGAAAACAAGTAAGGTTTAAATTTGAAACATTTTTTCCCCCAAACTTAAGCTCAAACATGTGTAACAATGAAGCAAAAAAATATGCGGCAGGGAAAGAACACTTTTACAATTTACTACACATTCTACAAAAAGATCAACAAGTAACACATAGTAGAACATTGTAGTAGAAAGTAAATCTAGCCTAAACATGCTTGGCATAACACCATAACACTATAAAGGAGAGTATAATAGGTACAAACTGAAGATTAAACATGAACACATTTTAAACTTTATAAAGAAATTGTTGGATGCTAACAAGTTCAAAATATTGAGAAAAGTTTTTTCATCTCCAATGACTTATTCAACTTGACTCATAAACCTAGACACACAAAGTCCAATACATAGACTCACATATTCATAAACAAACAACAACTGAGGTTTATTTAATCTCCCTTCCACTCACATTTCCCCTCATTACTTTCAGTTTCTAACGGAAGAAACTATACTAATAATGTCAATGTATTATAAATCTTTATATGGTTATCATCCATGGACTAGAATTCCCTCATGTGTTGCCATTTTCAAGCTAACTTTAAGGCTAAGGTATATGCACTCTGATAAAAAAAAATAGTGCGGTTCATTCAGATGTTGTTCACTAAGTAAGCTCATGATCTTACTCAGTGAAGACAAAGTCAGATAAAGGAAGTAAAATAGTTGGTAAAATTAAAGGAAGTAAAATAGTTGACATGGAGTGGTCTAAGTCTAAACTATACGTGCTTCAAGGTCATGCTCAGCTCCTGTTGAGAACTAAGTCGTAACAGACTCGTCAACCTGCTACTACAAAAAATCATATATAAATCTAGTAATGACAAAGGAATTACCTCACAACATTAAGCCAATCCACTCTTGCACATCAAACACGGATTAAAGTCCAACATCTCACTAATATCTAATCTAACATAACAACAATAACACTAAACAGATAACAAAGATAACCATGGGTTGCCTCCCACGAAATGCTTGGTATAACATCGACGACCATATGTATCCAATGTTTACATTGGTTTCCCGAGCATCATAATCTCATTCATTTTGTCTGTATACCACAAAATATTCCATTCAGTGATTTTGAATAACTCTTTCTTAGGAGATATTTTTATTGATTTCATCATTCAATTCAGGTTCTTCTTGTGATTGAGTCAAATCTAAGGATATAAAGACTTGTGGTGTAGATGAATTCCTTAAATAGGTAGGCTTTAAAATTTTAATGGGGTACATTCATCTTAAGTTCATGAGATTTTTCAACAGATGGAATTAAAAGTTTACTATTTTCGATAAAGTCCATCATTTCACATCTCTCCTGAACATACATACAGTCTTCTTTAAACAACATTTTCAACTCATCAAGAAAGTCCAATTCGATCTCATCTGTTAACTTGCTCTCAAAACTTTCTTGGAAATGGTCTTTACTTAGATAATCAATTTCATCGATCCAAAAATGATCATCATCTTTTTCTCTCAACTGGATACTTCATAGCCTTTAAAACATCAAAAGTGGCTTCATGGATATTAATATTCATAGTCAACTCTCTTTTTTGTGCATCTATCATATCTTGTCCAGTAATAAGAAAAGGTCTCCCCAAAATAATTGGATTTTCTTTATCTTCCTCCATATCTAATATAAAAAAGTCCATAGGAAAAATAAATTTATCAACTTTAACAAGAACATCTTCTATAACTCCTTTTTGGTAAATGATAGATCGATCAGCTAACTGAAGGGTTACAGTAGTGGGAAAAATATCAGTTGAACCTAACATTTTAAATATAGATAGAGACATCACATTAATGCTCGATCCTAAATCACATAAATCTTTTCCACACAATTTTTTTCCAATTACACAAGGAATTGTAAAGCTACAATGATCTTTATTCTGAGGAAGCTTTTTCTGAAGTATAGCGCTGCACTCCTCACTTAGTGCAACTATCTCGTAATCCCCAAACTTTCTTTTCTTGTTTAATATATCCTTCATAAATTTTGCATAACTTGGCATCTGTTCTAAAGCTTCAGCAAAAGGAATATTTATCGTTACTTATTAAATACTTCCATGAACTTTGAAAATTGTTTATCCAACTCATATTATCTAAGTCTTTGAAGAAATGGAGGTGGTGATCTTTCTAAATTGATTTTAGTTGGAGATAATATTTTTTTCCAGTTCCTTAGAAACATGTTCTTCAGGTCTTTTAGTTTCCTTTGTTTCTCTCACAACTTCTTTCTCTTTTCTAACCACACCATCTATCTCTTTTCCATTTCTTAATTAGACAACATCTATTTGTTCATCATTTTTCTCTTCGGTTGATCTCAGTGTTGCTAGGAAGTGTTCCTTGTGAAGTGTTCCTTGTAGGAAGTGTTCCTTGTGGTCTATTGCAAAGTGAATTAGCAATTTTTCCAAGTTGATTCTCTATGTTTCTAATCGCATTATTTTGCCTTGCAACTGGTTTTCATTTGCAATACCACTTCTTCTATAGACATCTTCTTATCCTCCAATTTTTTATCATTGTTAGAGTCCGGTGGATATGAAGGTCTATAGTTTTTGTTCTCCTGATTATTCCAACTTCCATTAGGATTTGCATGATTACTTTGCCATTGTTGGTTTCCACCATCAATAGTATGACACCAGTTTATGATTGTGCTTCCAACATGAGTTGTAAAAGTTAGAATACGAGTTGTTTATTGTATTTAAAGTCTCATATGATAAGTTAGAACCAATCATATGCCCCAATGAACTTTCCTCACTTACTGAAGTAAATTGAGGCTGGTTCATTCCAAATTAGTCCAACTTCTTTGATATTGCAGCAATCTGAGATGCAAGAATTGCAATCGCATCTGTATCATGAACACTAGCTACCTTTTAGAATTTACCCATGCAAAGGCCCATTGAAATTAATTTGTAGCCATTTCTTCAATTAACGCATATGCTTCATTAAATGATTTTGACATTAATGATCCACTAGCGGAACCATTAATTGTACACCAAAGAGATCCTGCTAACCCATTGTAAAAAGTTTGAATGATTAACTAATCGGGTAGAGCATGGTGTGGACACTTTCTTAGGAGTTCTTTAAATCTTTCTCAAGCTTCGTATATTGATTCCCCTTTATACTAACAAAATGAGATAATATTGTTTCTAAGTTTAGTTGTCCTCGAAGGTGGAAAATACTTAGCTGAGAATTTTTGAGTTAACTCCTCCTAATTTTTAATAGAGTCAAGTGCTAATGAGTATAACCACATTTTAGCCTTATCCTTTATCGAGAAAGGAAAAAGCCTTAGTCTAACAACATCATCTGATATGCCGTTATAACGAAATGTAGCACAAAGTTCTAAAAAATTTGATAAGTGTAAATAGGGATCCTCCGAAGGAGTTCCCCCAAACTGGTCGTTCTGCACTAGTTAGATAATCGATGGATTTATTTCAAACGAGTCAGCTTCTACGATAGGGGTTTGTATACTTGAGTGAATTTCATTTATCGTAGGATTTACATAATCCCTCAATGATTTATGATGATTTTCTAAGTTATAATTTTGAATGTTTTTCATTTTTATTTCTAGTTTTTCAAGTCCTTTCTATTTTTTGATTTTTTTCCTTTTTACTAACTTAGGATCATAAGACACAAGTCTTACAGATCCTTTATTTCACATACGCAACACAACAAATAATAGAATAATAATTAAACAAATAAAGCAAAAAATATATTCAACACAACAAAAGATTTTCACAAACACCATGTTTTCCATACAAACAAATTTTTCACAGCACTTTTTCATACAAAATACACTTCTCACACAAAAACAGTTTTTATGACACTATAGTTTTCCAAGTCTAAGCCTAATTACTTCAACTAAAATTCTCCTAAAAGTCAAGATCAATCGTTGTGATCCCCGACAACGGCACCAAAAACTTGATCCCAATATTCTTTTTTATATGTAGAATTTAAGAAGTTGGCACCACTACTTGAAGATTTTAATCCCCGGTAATGACACTGAAAACTTGAACCCAAGCAAAGTAAGATTTCAATTATATTACTATGAATTCTACGCAAGTGTACGTATCTTTATCAAGTAATATAGGACTTTATGATTAAGCCCCGAATATTGATCCCACAGAGATCGAGGCTAATCACGGCGACTTTCAAGAAAAATTCTAGTTTAAAATAACACGCCCTAGCTTGGAAGGTCGATATAAGTTTGGTTTTGATTTTATCCTACAATTATCACTGCAATACTACTTCTACTTCTAAATTAAAATACTTACTGAAAATCAGAAAGTGGGGTTTTTAATATATTAAAAGTACTCTTCCTCAAGATTATCATGAATCAGTAATAAGCATAGGAATTCTGTTGTGAAAGTATGCAAATTTTATAGTGACAAATAGAAGCAATTATATTCTTTACCTTTACTAAAGATATTATAAAGAACATTCGTTAATCTAAAGTTTGAATAGTTTTGAAAACGGGCTAGGTAGGGAAGATACTAGCTCTCACTCTACAGTTCCCTCTTTTCCTGCCACCTGGAGGCTAACATCTCGCATCAAAACCTAAAACAATAGACTAAATTATGGGCTTTAGCCTGTCACTCTAAAGTCCTCTAATTCTACACCCTATAAAGATTAATTTCCTATTTATTTTCACTTAACAATATGGACTACATTGTCATCCATACAATCTCACGTGATTCTACCACAGTTGATTAAGACAATACCATCCCGGATCTTACATGTTCTCACAACAAATTTTAACATGCAAGTTGATCAAGTTTACATGTAAATAAAGAAAAAAATAAAATCATCACAATATATTCTCACTCTATTCAATTCTATATCCTACACATGCATACTAATTCATCACAAGAGGAAGAGTAAAGAAAAATACTCACTACACATGGAGAAACAATAAGAACTTTTCATTGAACAAAACATTGAAATCATACAAACAAAGTACTAAATTCAAATCAAAATATAATGAAAGTACTTATATCTGATAGAAATCAAACTCTTCTTGTATAGCAAAAGCAATCTCCTTACAATCCTCTCAAGAAAAAAATGAAAAGAATGGAAGAAATCTCTCACTCTCTCTCACTTTTCTCGCCTTACCGCCCCGCTTGGGGCCCACGCCCAAGCCTTCTTATTCTTATCTAAGCCTTCTTCTCTTCTTATAATTAATTCAAGAGTCTAAGAGATATTTTATAAACATTTTCAAGCATTTTTTTTATAATTTTCCAAGAGATGCTTAGTGTCTCTTCAAAACTGTCCATATTCATTGAATCTACCAAATGGTGCCTGAAGTGCCTCTTTAAAACTCCATATAACCACCCAAAATTCTTATGTAAATCTCATATTCTCATTTATAATGAGTTACCCAAGATATGCATGAAGCAATGCTTCAAAAATTGTCCAAATCCGACATATATTGAAGAATTTATGCTAAAAACTGTCTCTGGCGCCTAAGCGCCAATTTTGGGGCGCTTAGGCGCCCTACTCTCTGTCTGGTGGTGCCTAAGCACCATTTTTGGTGCTTAAGCACTAGGCACAGGCACCTAAGTGTCCAGTTTAAGTCCTCTTGGCTCTGGTGTGCCCCAATTCTACCTAATTTGCTCTGTTTTGGTCCATTTTTGTTCCTTTTGCTCCAATCACTCCAAATTCTTCAATTTAATGTACCTAGAACCAAAAACACAAGAAAATATATCTTTAAAGTGCAGTATCATTATAAAATGAAGCATGAAAATAACACATTTTTAGGCGTAACATAGTATCATAAAAACTATTTTTGACTGAAAAGCGTTTTTTATATGAAAAAGTGCTGTGAAAAAGCTGTTTGTGTGAAAAATAATGTGCTTGTGAAAATATGTCTTTATGTTGAATATATTTTTTGTTTTTTTGTTTAATTTTTAATGTATTATTTTTTGTGTTGCGTATTCAAAATAAAGGATCTGCAAGACTTGTGTCTTATGATCCTGAGTTAGAAAAAAAGGAAAAAAATGAAAAAACAAAAAGGATTTGAAAAACTAGAAATGAAAATGGAAAACATTCAAAAAAATAACTTCAAAAATCATCATAAATCATTAAGGGATTATGTAAATCCTACGACAAGTGAAATTCACTCAAGTACACAAACCCTTGTCGTAGAGGCTGACTCTTTTGAACTAAATTCAGTGATTATCCAATTAGTGCAAAACAACCTGTTTGGGGGAAATCCTTCGGAAGATCCCTATTTACACTTATCAAGTTTTCTATACCTATGTGCTACATTTCATTATAACGGCATGTCATTAGACTGAGGCTTTTTCCTTTCTCACTAAGATATAAGGCTAAAATGTAGTTATACTCATTAGCACCTAGCTCTATTAAAAATTGGGATGAGTTAACTCAAAAATTCATGGCTAAGTATTTTTCACCTCGAAGGACTACTAAACTTAGAAATGATATTATCTCATTTTATCAGTATAAAGGGGAATCAATATACGAAGCCTGGGAAAGATTTAAGGAACTCCTACGAAAGTATCACACCATGCCCTGCCCGATTAGTTAATCATTCAAACTTTTTACAATGGGTTAGTATGATCTCTTAGGTTTGCAATTGACGCTACCACTGGTGGATCATTAATGTCAAAATCATTTGATGAAACATATGCGTTAATTTAAGAAATGGCTACAAATGAATTTCAATGGCCCTCTACAAGAGAAAATCCTAAAAATGTGGCCAGTGTTCATGATACACATGTGATTGCAATTCTTGCGTCTTAGTTTGCTGCAATATCAAAGAAGTTGGAACAAATTGGAATGAACCAGCCTCAATTTACTCTAGTAAGTGAGGAAAGTTCATTAGAGCATATGATTAATTCTAACTTATCTTATGACACTTTAAATACCATAAACAACCCGTATTCTAACTTTTATCTCCCAAGTTGGAAGAACCATCCTAATTTTAACTGGTATCATACTACGGGGAGTGGAAACCAACAACGGGAAAATAATCATGCAAATCCTAATGGAAGTTGGAATAATCAAGGGAACACAAACTATAGACCTTCATATCCACCGTACTCTAACAATGATCAACAATTTGAGGATAGAAGATGTCAATAGAAGAAGTGGTTTTGCAAATGGGAAACTAGTTGCAAGGTTAAAATGCTGGGATTAGAAACATAAGGAATCAACTGGGACAAATTGCTAATTCACTTAGCAATAGACCTCAAGGAACACTTCCTAGCAATACTGAGATCAAATCTAAAGAGAACAATGATGACCAAGTAGAAGTTGTGCAATTAAGAAGTGGAAGAGTGATAGAGGATATGGTCAGAAAAGAGAAAGAAGTTGTGAGAGAAATAAAGAAAACTAAGAAACCTGAAGAAAATGTTTCTAAGGATCTGAAAAAATTAATATCTCCAACTAAATTCAATTTAGAAAGACCTCCACCTCCATTTCTTTAAAGACTTAGACAACATGAGTTGGATAAACAATATTTAAAGTTCATGGAAGTACTTAAGAAACTAACGATAAATATTTTTTTTTTTGAAGCTTTGGAACAGATGCCAAATTATGCAAAGTTTATGAAAGAGATATTAAACAAGAAAAGGAAATTTGGGGATTACGAGACAGTTACGCTAAGTGAGGAGTGCAGCGCGCTTCCTCAGAAAAAGCTTCCTCAGAAACTTAAAGATCCTTGTAGCTTAATAATTCCTTGTGTAATTGGAGAAAAATTTTGTGGAAAAGCTTTATGCGATTTAGGATCGAGCATTAATGTAATGCCTCTATCTATATTTAGAAGGTTAGGGTTATCCAATATTTCTTCCACAATTGTAACCCTTCAGTTAGCTGATTTATTTAGAAGGTTAGGGTTATCCAATATTTCTTCCATAATTGTAACCCTTCAGTTAGCTGATTGATCGATCATTTATCTAAAAGGGGTCATAGAAGACGTGCTTGTTAAAGTGGATAAATTAATCTTTCCTATAGACTTTATTGTATTAGATATGGAGGAAGATAAATAAAATCCAATTATTTTGGGGAGACCTTTTCTTGTAACTGGACAAGCTATGATAGATGTGCAAAAAGGAGAATTGACTATAAATATTAATAACCATGAAGCTACTTTTGATGTTTTAAAGACTATGAATTATCCAGCTGAGAGAAAAGATGATGATTGTTTTTGGATGAATGAAATTGATTATCTAATTAAAGAACATTTCTAAGAAACTTTTTGTGAGTACGTTAAGAGATAAGATCCAAATGGACTTTCATGATGAGTTGAAAATGTTGTTTAAAGAAGACTGTAGGTATGTTTAGGAGAGGTGAAAAATGATAGTCGTTACCGAAAGTAGTAAACTTTTAATTCCATTTGTTGAAAAATCTCATGAACTTAAAATGAATGTACCCCATGTAATTTTAAAGCCCACCTTTTTAGGGAATTCATCTACACAACCAGTCTTTATATCTTTATATTTGACTCAATCATAAGAGGAACCTGAAATCTGTAAAAGATCTCCTAAGAAAGAGTTATCTAAAATCACTGAATGGCATATTCCATGGTATACAGAAAAAATGAATGAGATTTTGATGCTAGGGCAATCGGAGTAAACATTGGAGACATTGGGTCATCGATGTTAGACCAAGCGATTTGTGTGAGGCAACCCATGGTTATCTTTGTTATCTATTTAGTGTGATTGTTGTTATGTTGGATTGGATAATAGTGAGTTGTTGGACTTTGATCCGTGTTTGAGGTGTAAAAGTGAATTGGATTAATGTTGTGAGGTAATTTCTTCGTAATGACTAGATTTGTATATGATTTCAGGTAGTAGGAGGTTGGTGAGTCTTTTACGACTTAGTTCTCAACCGGAGCTGAGCATTACCTTGAAGCATGTAGAGTTTGGACTTAGACCACTCCATGTAATCTATATTACTTCCTTTATCTATCTTTGTCTTCATTGAGTAAGGTCATGAACTTACTTAGTGAATAACATCTGGATGAGCTGCACTATTTTTATTTATCGGATTATGTATACTTTAAACTTAGAGTAACCCTAAAATTGGCAACACATGAGGCAATTTTGATCCTTGGTTGATAACCATATAAAGTTTTATAATACACCCACGTTATTAGTGTAGTTTCTTCTGTTAGAAATTGAAAGTAAGGATGGGAAATGTGATTAGAAGGGAGAATGAATTAACCTTGATTGTTGTTTGTTTATAAATCTGTGAGTCTATGTATTGGATCTATGTATTGGAGTTTGTGTGTTTGGAGTTTGTGTGTCTATATTTGTGACTTGAATGAGTCATTGGAGATGACAAAACTTATCTTAATATTTTAAACTTCTTAGCATCTAATAATTCCTTTACAAAGTTTAAAAAGTGTTCCTGTTTAATCTTCAGTTTGTACTTGTTCTACTATTTAAAATTGCTTTATAGTGTTATGTCAAGCAAGTTTAGGCTAGTTTTGCTTTCTACTGCAATATTCTACCATGTGTTATTTGCTGATATTTTTGCAGGATGTGTAGTAAATTGTAAAAGTTATCTTTTCCTGCCACATATTTTGGTACTTCATTGTTACACATGTTTGAGCTTAAGTTTGGGAGGTGATAGGGGGAAAGAAAAATGTTTCAAATTTAAACCTTACTTATTTCCAAAAGTATTGCAAACAAATTTGTATTTTATTTCTAATGATTATTGTTATATAGAGTCATCTTAAGGATCTTAGAATTTTAAGTATAGAAATGGAGTAGAAAAACTTAGTTGATATTTTTAGTGAAAAGGGTGAACCTAGGGTTAAGGATATTTATTGGAGAGCTTGGGAAAATGAATAACTATATTTAGTAGGAAAAAATGTATTTTCTTTTAAAAAATTAAGGATTCTTAGAATTTTTATTTTTGAACATTTAAGGCTCTCTTAGAAAGTATTTTAAAAACAAAATTATTTAAGGACTTCTGTAGATATAGTAATCCTCACACATAAAAAAAATAAATGAGAGAAAAAATAATGGATCAAAATTATATTGAAAAAGAAAAAGAAAAAGAAAATGCAAAAAAATGAGGGGGGGTGGGGGGGAGTGAGGAGAAGCTTGAGGAGAGGTCCTAATCAAAAATTTATTTCACTTGAGTCTTTCTAGAGCAAGGAACTTAGAAAAATCCTAAGCTTTCTTTTTATATAAGCTTGCTTTTTATAATTAAATTATTAAAAATTATTTTTAAGAGAGTTCTTAAGTTTATAAAGTAAAGTTCATAGGATCCGAAGTTTGAAAAATCTGCAAATATTTATGACATATATTTTTGAATTTTTTTGAATTAGATAGGAAAACAAATTCTTAAGTTTGATGATAAATATTTTAGAACCTGGGCTAGTCTGATTCACTAGAAGTTCTTCTAATTTGTAGTATCACATTTTTAGAATAAAATTTTAGAAATTCTAAAGGATGACCCGTTAACTATAATCTACATAAATTACTTTAAAAATGTAGTATTACTAGAGGACAAGTAATGTTTAAGTTTAGGGGATTTTGATATGCATAAAAATGAACTATTTTTTATGCTATATTTTATGATGATATTGCACTTTAAAGGTATATTTTCTTGTATCTTTGGTTGTAGGTACATAAAATTGAAGAAATTGGAGTGATTGGAGCAAAAGGAACAAAAATGGACCAAAACGGAGCAAACCAGAGCAAATCGGGTCGAATCGGGGCACACCGGAGCTATGGGGGCCAAAATATGGCACTTATGTGCCTGTGCCTGACACTTAAGCACCCAAAAGGGGGCTTAGGCGCCCCCATACAGAGAGGAGGGTGCTTAAGCATCCAAAATCGACGCTTAAGAGCCAAAAACAGTTTTCAACATATCTTATAGAATATATATCAAATTTAGACAATTTTTGAAGCATTGCTCCGTGTGTCTCTTAGTAAATTTGTTTGAAATGATAAAAGAGACTTTATAGAATGATTTGGCGTGGTTATAATGAGTTTTGAAGAGACACTTGAGGCACCTTTTGGAAGATTCAATGAATATGGACATTTTTGAATAGACACTTAAGAATCTCTTGGGAAATTATAAATAAGGCTTGAAAATATTTTTAAAAGGACTCTTGGACTTTGCAATCAATTAGAAGAGAAGAAGAATAAGACTTGGAGAAGAAGAAGAAGGCTTGGGCGTGAGCCCCAAGTGGGGCGATAAGGTGAGAGAGAAAGAGAGAGCGAGAGATTTCTTCTTTTCTTTTCATTTTTTTCTTGAAAGGATTGTAAGGAGATTGCTTTGGCTATACAAGGAGAGTTTGATTTCTATCAGAGATAAGTATTTTCATTATATTTTGATTTGAATTTAATACTTTGTTTCTATGATTTTAAAGTCTTGTTTAATGAAAAGTACTTATTATTTCTCCATGTGTAGTGTGTAGTCTTCTTTACTCTTCCTCTTGTAATGAATTAGTATGCATATGTAGGATATAGAATTGAGTAGAGTGAGAATATATTGTGATGATTTTACTGTTTTCTTCATTTATTTGATTCAAGACCTTGCACTTCATTTACTTCTTGATTTGATCAACTTGCATGTTAAAATCTATTGTGAGAACATTTAAGATCCGTGATGGTATTTTCTCAATCAACTGTGGTAGAATCACATGAGATTGTATGGATGAGAATGTAGTCCATAGGGTTGAGTGTAAAAATTTAGGAAAATAATCTTTGATGGGTGTATACTTTGAGGAATTTAGAGTGACACGCTAAAGCCCTCTAATTTATTCTATTGTTTTAGGTTTTGATGCGAGATATGAGCCTGTAAGTGGAGGGATAAGAGGGAACTCTAGAGTGAGAGCTAGTATCTTTTTTGCCTAGCCCGTCTTCAGAACTATTCAAACATTAGATTAACCAATGTTCTTTATAGTATCTCTAGTAAGGGTAAAGAATATAATTGCTCCTATTTGTAACAATCTCTCTCACTACTTTTTTTACTTTTACACATGTCACAAATTTCATTGCATGAGGAAGAGTACTTTTAATATATTAAACCCCACTTTCTGATTTTCACTATGTATTTTAGTTTAGGATTAGAAGTAGTATTATAGTGATAATTATAGGATTAGAAGTAGTATTATGGTGATTAGAATTTAAATTCTGCTAGTAGTAAACAATTTAGCTTTCATAGTATCTTAAACATTCAAAATTAGTTAAAGTAATTTTGATTAATTTTTGTGAATTTCTTAGTTAATTTATAATTTAAAATTTAAACCTGGTCCGTGAGATCGGCAAGTCCTTCTGAGCAACAGGTGATGTTTGGTTTTTGCCACATATGGATCATCGGACTTGTGTAAGTCTGATATCAAGTGGATAGGGCAATGACAGTAATGCTAATGTGTGCTAAAATGAGGGATACAATGTGGGATTTTGAATAATATCTCCTAACTCGAGGAACTTTAATAAAAGGAGAGGATACATATTGATGAAACTATTTGATGACTCTTAAGGAGATGATTGCCCCTGATACTCTTAGGTTTGATAAAAATATACAAAATACAAAATATCAAAAAAATTATAAAATTAAAAAAAAATCCAAAAATATCTAACCATATATTTAAGAGTATTTTTAAGAAAATTTTCTTTGCTTATTATATTTGTTTATGTAAAATATTGGATTTGAACGTTTAGTACCTTATGATTCAGAATTAGAACGTACTATTAGAAAATTTTGAAAACAACAAAAAGAAATTAAAATTTTGAATAAAATGGCGAATAACTTAGATAATCAAATAAATGAAAATTATCAAAGACCTTTAAAAGATTATGCTAATCCAACAACATATGAATTTCACTTAACTACTCAAAATCCTAATGTTGTTGTTAATGCATTTGAACTTAAACCTGTTATTATCCAAATGGTACAAAATAATCAGTTTGGAGAAACCCCTATCAAAGATTCCTAACTTACATCTTACTAAATATGACGGAGTGTATAATGATGTTGTTAGGCTTAGCCTATTTCCTTTTTCATTAAGAGATAAAGCGAAAGCTTAGTTAATGAGCGCCGACAGCGCTATCGGGAGCGCCAACGGCGTCCCAAGTATTTTTCACCAGCTTAACGGTTATGGTGGGCTTTGGCGGGATTTTTCTCCACAATAATTGTCGAGAGGTGCTTTTAAAATCTTAAAAACTGACTTGGACGTCCAGAAACTTCGTAATTTTGAATTCCATGGCTTCCAATTCCATAAATACTTAAAGGTATGGAGTTTTCAATAGAAGAAAGTTTATCAGTTTTGACGCACAGAGATTATACAACAAATTCATCGTGAAGGAGAGACTTATCAATGAGAGAGGTTTTGTCAATCATGGAGTTAGTAATTCAAATTTACAGATCAAGAAAATCATTGTACAGAGGCGTTGAGAAGTTTTGTGCTACACTACCGCTGTAGTTGTAGTACCCATAGTAAAAGAGTTTTATGCCAACTTACTTGGAATTACCGAAGGAGTTATCTTCATTCAAGGTAAGGTTGTACCATTTACTCCCACTAGGATTAATGATTTGTATATGACAGAATGTATATGACCAGAAAACATTCCAATCTGTCATTATACAAATTTTATCCCGACGAGAGATATGATGCAAGAAATATATAATTTTCTGACGGATGAAAATGATAATTGGGAAATTAGAGATGAGGGATACGTTAGTTTCTCTACTTTGCTGGTTAATCCAATTTCAAAATAATGGTATTTCTTCATATCTGTAAAATGACTCCCTACCATGAAGATTAGTAGAGTTACAAAAGAAAGTGTCATTTTAAACTATTGCATTCAAATGAAAAAACCCATTGATGTGGAGTCAACTATTTTCAAATCTGTTATGAGTATTATTATGAATGGGCCAATATATTGACTTAGGCATCCTTCAACAATTTTCCTACTTTGCAGCCAATCTATAGTTTCATATGAAAGTTGGGAAAATGTTTTACTACCTTGAGAACCCATGATTCCTATTGATGCAAATTACATAGGAAATGGAAACAAAACATTAGAATATATTTTGGATCATTCATCACATGCTTCAAAACCATTGATGTCACTAGCATTTGGAAGTTCAATATTTTTAGAGAAGAGAATGAAGAAAATAGAAAGAGAACTTCAGAGTATTATGAATGCAATAGGAAATCTTAACTACTTTTTTGATCACCTAGATTGGAGAATGAAGGAGAACTTTGATCATAAAAGAATAGTTGAAGCAGGATTGGTACAGATGTTTAAGAAAAATGGATTGATCGATGAAAATTTGACTGATCAGTTCCCGTACCGACCCTTCTACAATTTATATGTCCATTACCAGTCTATGGGAGATATTAGAGGTGGAGAAAGTACTGAAGAAGAGGCAAATTAATTGAAGAAGTTGGACTCTCTACTTGTTTAAAATACTTATGTAATTGTGTGGATTTAATTTACTTTACTTTGCTTTAATTTATAACTTTGATTATGTGTATAGTTTTGTGTCAGCGTTCTAGTGTTGTGGCTTGATTTCGATGCTGAATTATAAGTTAGTTTGCTTTGAAGGTGTGGAAATGTGATTAGAAAAATATATTTGTAAAAAGTGTATTTTCATATATAAAAGTTAGTTTCGTGTTGTTTTTAAAATTGTTTGTTTGTGAATTATTTTTAGATGAAAATTAATGTTCAAAAAGACTAAATAAGCTTTGGAGTAAATTGAAAGAAAATTGAAGATTGAAAAAATCAAAGGATTGAATTTTTGGCCACTGGCGCCGACGATGATGGATGGGTGCCGACAGCGCCCTCGACCAAAACCGACCCAAACATCCTTAAAATTCACGATTTGCACAGTGAAACGCCATTTTAACCCCTTTAGTCACCTTCAACCTCCGATTTTTGCATCTAGGGCTTGCTATTGTTTGGATTTGAGGCGATTTTAAGGCAAACAAAGTTTGAATTTCATCTTCTCTATGTAAGAGCTACACTTTGAAATCAAAATTTTTTATTTTCATCAAGGATTTATCTTACATTGCCGAGATCCAAATATTTGAGATTTTTTTTGAAGATTTTGAGAAAATCATTTGGTGAAGAACTCTTACTTGGTAGTTTTAAGTTTAAAACATTTCACATTGTGATTTTTGGAATTTTTGGGAATTTATTTAGATTTTATCAATTTTTTTTAGATTTACCATGGAACTTAGAATGAGCAAAGGAATAAGAAAAGTGGATTTTGATGATCAAAAGTTTGTTAATTACAAGGCGAACATTTGCTTCAATAGTCTACGTACAACTAAAAAAGTGATTCTGGATCGATGATTTGAAAATCAGGGAGGAGAAGTTGAGAGAATAATCAATGCTCAATAGTGGGAGAATTTCTGCTACTTTCCTACCGAGGTGATTATTGGCGTAGTGATGGAGTTTTGTGCCAATTTCAAGGAGACTTCTGAAGACATTGTGTTTGTTCGTGGAAAAAGGGTGGAGTTTACTCCAAGTAAAATTAATGAATTTTATAGTTGGAAGATGTGTATAGCTGCCAATATAAGTCATTTTCTACTACAATTGAGGCCTTGGATGAAGTTATTTATTTTCTTACTGATGGAAGAGGAACTTGGAAGGTGAAGAATGGAGTTAAGGTAAACTTTCCTCTTTCTATGTTAAATGTAGTATCTAAGGCCTGAAACTATTTTATTTATGGAAGAATGATACCAAAAAATCATCATAATGAGGTTACAAGGGATAGAGCCACTTTAAACTTCTGTATCCAGCAGATGAAAAGAATATATGCAGGCTCTATTATTTATAAAAACACTAGATCTAATGCTTTTAGAGAATGCTTTTAGAGAGACTACTGGAGGTTTAGCACACCCTGCCCTAATCTTCACATTATGTGAACAGACAGAAATAAATTATAGACCAGAGGAAGGGATGATTGAACCTTTAAGACCTATTACACCTGCTAATATAAAAACTTATGAATCTCATGTTTGATGGAGATCTGGAAGTAGGACCAGGTATATTCCTTCTACTTCAGGAACTTCTAGTACCCCTACTATCCAAGAACTTAACGAATAAATGATGATCTAACAGGGAGATATGTTGAGAATGGATCATAGAATGGAAAATATGGAGGGCAGAAATGCTCACTTCGATGATTTGATAAGACAAAACATTGAATACAATGCTGCTTATGATGATGCAATGGTCAAATTCATGAAGGGTGATCACTCAGTTCAGTTTCCTCCTCACCCTATTTTTACTCCATATTAGCAGTAGAATCTGGTTGTGGAAGAAGAAGAAGATGATGACGATGATTGGTGATGCTTTATTTAGATTTTTATTTAGTGTATGTTTAATTGTACTTTATTTTTTAGACTGTTTGTTTGTGGACTGTGGTACTTTATTTTGTTGTTTGCTGTGTTGTGAACTGTGGATTTATGAGACTATTTTTAATAGTGTTATTAGTTTTTAATACTTTGTTGGATGTATTTGCAGTTAACTCTTTCTCAGTAATTTTTTTATATGTATTATGTGCTATTTAATGTTTTAAGTTTTGTATCTTTTCATATTAGCAGCTGCAATATTTCAGAGTTAAGTTTCAAATCAGAACCTTCAACAGGTATGTCTTATCTTTATGTATTAAATGTTTTCTTTAACCCTTAATTTTTCAGTTCTTCATTTAAAATCTTTTAAAAATTTAAGTTTGGGGGGAAGATAGATTCCTTTTAAAGAAAAGAAACTTAATTTTATTTGTCCTCAATTAATTATATTTTCAAAATATTTAAAAGTTTTTAACGTGGCCTTTGGTATTAGAGGGTAACTTTAGATAACTATATCTATGTTTCTAAATATATAGTAAACTTAAGTAAAATTTTTAAATAATAAAGGTTAATTTTAAAGATTAAGATTACTTGGTATGATAGAATAAGACTATGTTTTTCTATTCTTAGTAAAGGAATTTGTATTTTTGAAGTATTAAGAATCTTAGAGATTCATGTAAGAAGAAAAGATTAAAATTATATGAAAAATCATTAAAGCTAATATAAATTTATAAAGTGAAGGAATGTGAAAAGTTTTTAACTTTAAGAAGGGGATAGTGAAGTTCAAAATCATTAAAGGCTATCCAGATATAGTAATACTCAAATGAAAAGAAAAAGAAAAAAAGAAAAGAAAAGAAAAGAAAAAGGATTACAAGTGATCCTGAAAAGAAAAAAAAAGATATGAGGAGAAGCTTGAGGAGATGCCGAATTAAAATTTGTCTTCACTTGAATCAACTTAAAGAAGAAGGCTTGGCTACATTTTCTAAACTTATATTTCAGTATTAGCATATTTACTATTAAAGTTTCATGAAATTCTATTTCATATGGATATTCTAAGTGGCTTTAATATGAATAATTTGCAATTTTTCTTGAAAAGAATAGAGAATAAAAAATCTTAGACTTCACTACTAGATATTCTGATACCTTTAATATTAACTGGAGTTATTTTGATTTTTTCTTAAGTGATGTTATTTTATCTAGTGAACTAAGATATGAAAATTTATAAGTTAAAATCTTTACCATAAGTCATATTTTTATGTAGTAAAGGAGTTACTTGAGGACAAGTAACAGTTAAGTTTGGGGGATTTTCATACACTAAAAATATATGCATTTTTAGACCCATATTTTATACTCATTTTTGGTCATATTGCACTTTAATGGAAGGTATTTTCTATATTTTATTGCAGGTTGTTGATTTTTAGGACTTGGAGCAAAAAGGAAGCAAAAAATGATGTAATTTGGAGCAAAAATGGAGAAGTTAAAAATTTACTCAGCACCGACGACGCCATTTGACAGAAACTTGGGAATTAATTATAGGCCTCTGACGCTGACGGTACTAGGATGGGCACCGACGGTGCCAGTGTCAGTGGAAGCTCTATTTCTAAAAGATTCAAAAAATTTTGGATGCTTTTTGAAGAGTTTTTAGATGCACCTATTGGAGAACCAACCTAGACTCTATTTAGGGTTGCAATTTGATCAGAAACCCCACCCCCCCTTTGCATCATTTCAACTTCTTCCACACATTTTCAATTTTCCTATTCACACACCTACATTCCACACCATTAGTTAGTTATTTTTTTATAGATTTGAGTTTTTATGGTGAGTTTAAGTGTGAATTCTTCTCTAAGAAGTGTTAGAGAGGAAGAGAAGTGACATATTTCTTCTTCCTACATTTTCTAAGAGAGTCTACAAAGGATTTGCTTTGAGAAAGAGTTTCAGATAAGTGTTGTTTTTTTATTATTGTTGTATGAACTTTCTTTTATATTTGAAATTTGTGTGTTGTTATATGTTTCCAATCAAGTCTAAGTAGATTTCTTTATCTTTCTCCCTACTCTGAGATATGGTGAAATGAAGAGATGATGTGTATGTGCCAATGTTAAAATTTAAAATAAATTCTGATGGTTTTTCAACTTCGCTCTTAATTTACTTTTCGATCTAGCCAATTGAATTGTTAAAATATTTTGAGAAACTATGGTCCGGGAAATTTTGTATGAGTTCTACAATAGAGTGAGAATCACATTTAAGTCTATGAAGGATCACATTTTTCATGGAATTAAGTGCAAATAAATAGGAAAATATACTTTGTTGTGTGTAGAATTGGAGATTTATAGGGTGAAAAATATACTTTGTTGTTATACTTTGTTGTGTGTAGAATTGGAGATTTATAGGGTGACAGACTAAAAATATCCAATTTGATTTTAGTGTTTAAAAATTAAAGCGAGAGTTAGCTTTTAGGGGAAGGGGAGTGGGAGCTCTGGAGTGGGAGCCAGTATCCTCCTCGCCTAGCAATAGCAAAGATTTTCTATAACACTGAATAAGGGTAGAGAATTAAAGTTGCACCTATTTGGCACAATACATATCAAAACCATTTATCTTATCTCATTTCATCAAAAACTCATTGTAATAGGAAAGATGTTTTTTCACATTAGAAAACTTCATCACATAAACATAGTTTAATAATTATTAATTTTAAACCCTGCTTTTAAATTCTGCTAGTAGTAAACAATTTAGCTTTCATAGTATCTTAAACATTCAAAATTAGTGATAGTAATTTCAATTGATTTCTGTGAATTTCCTAGTTAATTTCTCATTTCAAATTTAAACCTTCCGCGTGGGATCGATATTTGAGACTTAAAAAGAAAGTCTTATATTACTCGATAATGATATGTATACTTGCGTAGAATCCCAACTTTAAGTGCTTAATGTTATTATTCATAAAATACCACCTCAAGTTTTTGATGTCGTTGCAAAGCAAAGTCAACTTTATAAATTTTACAGAACTATATTTTCTTGGGATCAGCATCCTTTTAGAAAAAGAAGGGTGTTGACTCCCTTTTGGTCATGGGAGTCAATTTAGAGGGGAGATTGTTATTAATTCCTTAGTATACTGACTCGGTGACCATGGAATGGGTTTATTCCTAGCGGTAGCAGGACACATGACTATAGAGCTATGGAAGATCTCTAACAATGCAGAGCTATGTCGATCAAAAGTGGTGGTCGTCATCGGCTAAGAGGAAGGAAGAGGATAAGGTGAAGACAAATGAGGCTGGTCGGGTGGCAGCATCATCTTACGGTAGAATTGCAGCAGATGGAGCAATCGATCAAGTTAGTGATGAGTTTCCTTTTTATAACTTTTATTGCCACGGTTGGGACTCAAAAGGTCCCATTCCGAGCTATATTCTCTATTGTCATGTAGTGTAGGGTTCCCAATGTTATCATTTAGATGTAGCAAAAATGTAGCTCCACATGACGAGCAAGAAGTTGAAAGCCATCTGGGGAAGGCTCAAAAATGAGAGATTCCACAGGAATGATGAGGAGAAAAGTATTTTCTCCTATCCAAGGAACCTCATTTTTTTATTTTCCAATTAGAATTGAGGTCAATTGTTTCTAAGAGATCAGGACTTAGGTCTACTTCACTTTTGAATCTCAGTTCCAAGTGATTAAGGTGTCAATTACCGAATTTGGTCGTCTACTTTCTTGGTCACTAATAAAAAGAGGGGCTCTACTTTGGCTCAAATTTCCTCTTAAGCTCCTAGGGTGATGATCTTGAATCCACCCAATGTTTGGTTTGCCACTATCAACTAATCTATAGATTTGTATTACAATCTTCCTCTGCAAGAACATTCCTTTATGCACTTTTATGGTCCATCTAGTTGCCAATGTTTGTAAAATTTTTATGGTGGTTGGAGCAGCCTGACATATTTAATAGGGCCGACCAATACCATCTGAAGGACTAAGAGTCTTCTCACCTCCAATCAATTTCTTCGGAATTTATCAGAACTAAGTGGGAATAGTTTAAGGCCACCATGGAGTTGGCTCAGAAGGCTGAGAGACGGACATAGGTGGCTGAGAGACAGACATATTTAAGAAGGAAGTCTCCTATGTTTCAAGGTTATTTTTACTTCTCCCTGCAGAAAATCATTGACTGAAAGAACAAATGGAAACTATGGGGTCTGAGGATGAGTAATTATTAATGATCTCACCCATCCTAGGCAAGCAAAACTTTTGGACAAAAAACACTTTTTTCGGGGTTTGACAGCGATTGATCACTTCATTCGATCGGGGCTAGTAGTGCCCAAATATTCAGACCACCTAGAGTTTGTCTCTCTATACTCTAGCTTCTAGGGGGTCAACCTTAGGTTTTTCGGGCGATGTCGTTAGTACGAGCATGGCTCCCTATTGCATGTGCATGCCTTGCATGTTGCATTTGCATACCACACTTGCATGTCGCACTTTACACTTGCACATTGAATTTTGCATCTTACACTTTGCATTTTCACTTTACACTTTGCATTTTGCAGCTTGCATCTTGCACCTCACACTTGTACATGAACCACTTGTATCTCAATCAGTTATTCTGGATTGGTCGACATCAATTGTATTTCAACTGGCTACCTCGGCCCGGTTAACACAGCACTTTGGTTCGACCAGATTCACAACCTTGTTGACCAACCACTTGCACCACTACATGTTTTGTGTGTACATAGGCATGTTTGCTAGAATGTTCACCTATTTATGTTGCATATCCTCTAAGTCATTACCGCCTCGACACACCCAATGCGGGCCGCTACCGCCATGGCACGCTCATCTCTTTGGGTCATTGTCGCCTTAGCACACCCTCTTCAGGCTACTGTCGCCACGACACGCCCATCACTTCAGGTCACTGCCTCTACGACACACCAATTTCTCAGGCCCCTGCCTCTACGGTACACCCATCCTCTGGTCACTATCACTATGACACACTCATTTCTCGAACTGCTATTGCCACTGTATGTTCATCTTTTCAAGTGACTGACACCTCAGCACAACCTCTTTGGGTTGTTTTCGCCACTACACGCCCATTCCTTCGGGTCATTATCACCTCGAAACACCCTCTTCGGGCCACTGCCTCTATGACACACCCACTCTTGGGATCACTGCCTTCACGATGCACCCATTTCTCTGGCCCATAACTCCACGACATGCCCATCCTCGAGTCATTGCCTTCGCAGCACACCCATTTCTACGATAAGCCCACCCTTTCGGGTCACTACCTCTATGGCACACCCACCTTCCTGAGTCACTCTATCCATGACACACTCATCACTTCTATCACATGACTGTTTGCACATGCATTTGCATGTTGCATGGATAGCGAGCCATGCTCGGTAGGTGAGTGACCCTGTGTTAGACGTAATGCCTTGACGAGCATTGCTTGTTGGATTGATCCGGTTGAGCAGTGCAAGTTAAGTTTTCGGGATTGACACGAGTATAACTGTGCTAAAGATCCAAGGGTTTTGACGTACATCATGTGCGCCATAGACCTGCATTGTAGGCCTACTATTTTAAAAAATATAAAAATAGATTTTTACTATTTATGTATTATCCTCCCTACTTTTAAAACTATATAAGTTAGGCCATATGTGAGACCACTTATTTTTAAATTTCACCCTTCTTCTGTGATGTGCTTTACATCCCCTTGATCTTTAGGAAAGGGCCGGCATGGCGGCCCTGTCAAATTCATACAATAGTCGGAGACTTACCCCATGCACTTAGGTACTAGTTTAGGACATTTTTCGTTAAATGGTGTGTTAGGCTAAGATCTAGGGTTATGTAGTCTTTTTGATGCATGACTATTGTTATTTGTTGGATTGGTTGCCTAGCCAAACATCTCTCTGTCTTTGTGCTTTTGGTGTGATTGCATGTTGCATATATATGATAGTATGTTAGAGTGTTCTGCTACAGGGAGTTATGCCTCTATATGCACACACACAGGTACTGTTATGGGGGAACATGTGATGATTTCTGACCCTTTTTCTTGTAAGTGCTACTCAGTGACCCCACTCATAAGGCATGGCTCGTTATATACGTTGCATGTGAACTTTTTAGCTTACTTTTGTTTTGTTGTAAGATTGATTCTTTTCTTTTCTTATGTATTTTTTGAGTTTATGAGTCTTGTAGTAGAAATAAGATATGTGCATGGGTTCTGAGGCATTTGACGTGAGAACCACATGGAGGGGATCAAGAGTTGACGCTTGTGCCTTGTATATTAACTCTACATTTTCATATTGATATATAGAATTAGGACTGGGCATGTGTAAGCAGAGTCTGACTGCCCTTTTTTTATATAAGTTGCCTACCCAATGGCACCGACCCTTCATATGGCATGCCTCCACTTACATGAATTACTTTTCATTGTTTATTTTTGTGCATCAGAGATTCCACAAAAATTATAATCTAGGTTCAATAAGGACCCTAAAATTATAAAATTTCTACATAAAAATCCTAAATAAAACATTCAAGATAAATTAAAATTTAGGATTAAAATATTAAGGACTTTAAAATTGTACTTCTATTTCTTGCATGGCCTTCGGGCAAGATTTTTGATGGGTTACATACATGACTATCACCCAAGTCATATTAATTCGGTCTTCACAATAATTAAGGACCGCTCTAGATAATTGCATTCATATTGCAGTCCCGAGGAGAAGCCCCCGTGCTTATTCAACCTGACTGGCCCAACATATATTTTTCTACATAGGTGGTTGTCTAGTGTACATATGGTGTTAGGAGGCTCCCCAACCTAGATGGGGTGTAAGTCCTTTTATTTAGAGAGTTTCCAGCTTTATAGCTAAACCTCTGCTTCCCTTTACTTTCTGAGGCATCTTTGCCACTTTGGCAGGTGCAAGACCGCCTTTTAGAGCTCGAGCCAATAGTAATAGATAGAATTTTGTTCCTCTGACCTTAGGGTTACTGAGGTTCCCTGTGGATGATGCATTTCAATGATTGCTAACCGGGGATCTCAGGACCTGTTGGTTTGACTACCTTCACGACCAGGTACAGTTGGGATCTCAGTGGCCTGGGATGACGGTTCCATGGTACCTGACACGAGATTTATATATGCAAATATTTAAGGACTTGATACCACTCAACTGTGCCAAAAACTTAATGCAGGCAGATTCATAATAAATACGCAATATAATCCCAACAAAAATGCTTTTTATAAAAATAATTTATCTTTTAAATCTCTTTTTAAACTATCAAATCTCTTTTAATATCAACGCAAGTATACGTATCGTTCACGTAATAAAGGGCTCCAATGGAGTCCTAGATATCGATCCCACAGGGAAGTTGAAAAATCCTAAAGTACATTATGAAAATTATTTTATAATAAAAACAAAAAAATAAAAGTAAAATGTGAACTTTGAAAATTGACTACTCAAGTGAATGTTAATTAAAATACAGATGTAAGATTACATAAATTAAACTAAACTAAATATTATACTTTCAAAAGTAAAATTGTGAAAATTAAATGGAGTTTTTATTGTTGTGACGAAAAGTTCAAATTTAAGAAAGCATCCTTCACCTTTAAAATGAGTATATGGTTTGTGAAGAAAATGAAATCATTTGAATATATATATATATAATTATGTCAAATAGAAGCAATTTTATTCTTTACCCTCTTTTGAGTCTAATAAAGAACATTGACTAATCCAGAATTTGATCTCTAATTTCATGTTTTATTGTTGTGGCTGGGAGGATACCAGCTGCCACTCCAAAGCTCCGACTACTCTCTCCTCTAAGGGCTAACAATCTTGCATTAGTTTCCAATCAACTAACTGGCAAAATTTGGAGAATTTAATTTGTCACTTAAAAATCTTTAATTCTACATCCAACAAAATATATTTTCATATTTATTTGCACCCAATCTCTTGGATGACATACTCTCCCATGAAATCAAATGTGTTTCTTTCTATGTTGTAGAAATCATATCTCATTTAAGAACATATGTCTCTCAACGAGTTTTAATATTTCAATTGGTTTTCAATTGGTTCTCTCAACGAGTTTTAATATTTCAATTGGTCAAATTGAAAAGTAAATGAAGATCGGAGTTCAAATCATTTAAAATTATTATCATTTAAAATCGTGGAAAACAAAATCTATTCTTCATAAAACCATATCTTCAAAGTAGGAAGAATGATAAAGAAGACTACTCATAATTCATGAGAAGTGTAGAAGAACATGAATTTCATATATAAAAATAAGTTTACAAAATAAAAGAAATAAAAATACAACTTATCTCACAATCCTTCCTAAGCAAATCCCTAGAAGGTCTCTCCAAGCCTTTATCTCATTACAATCACTCTTAATTCTCTCTTAGAAATGTAATGAAGAAGAAATCTCTCAACTTCCCTCTCCTCTTACAACCCTAGAAGAAAATCTCATATTCTCTCTCTCTCTAACCCACGCCACTTTCTCTCTCTCCCTCATGTCACACACACAAGCCTCCTCAAGTCCTCTCCTTTTATTTTGGGCTGCCTCCTTTAGAAAAGAATTCAAATTTCCCTCTGAAATTCCCTCCAAAAGTCAACTCTTTTGAATTTAAAAGATGTTTCATTTTATCCAAGAGTCATATCCCTTCATAAGAGAACCTTTCAAAGTGTCAAGATGCATTGAATTACTCCAAGAGGTGTGTAGAACAAGTGTTCCTTTGAAAATTCGCGCAAAATTTGTCTCAAATCGCCTTAATTTGAAAAATTCATCCCTGGCACATTATGTGTCGATCTAGCGCATCATGCATCAGTTCTCTAGATTTTGGAGCATCATACGCCGATATGGGGCATGATGCGCCAGAATCCAAAATTGGCTCTTTTTGCTCCAAATTTTGTCTTTTTTACCATATTTGCTCCAAATTTTGTCCTTTTGCCATATTTGCTCCAAATGCCTAAAAAAGTATATACCTGCAACAAAAATAGAAAATTAACCTTCTTTAAAGTGCAATATCACAAAAAATAAGCATAAAATAGGTACTTAAAATAGTATATTATTTTGGTGTATCAGTAACCTGACCTGATTACCTCTAACTTTTAGGGATTACTCTTCCCCTCCTTTGACTATGGTTGTTGAGCTACTGCCCATTTAGGATACGATGATTTGACCTCTACTCTTTCAGTCCATATGTGATTTGACATATCGAGATCCCCCATTGAGATGATTTGGTTATTTCGCAGGCTTCGTATGTGAATGAGTCGCTACCCACCTGGGATATGAGAGACTCACTCTCTGCCCGATGGCTTAGCGAGAGCTTAGAAGCATCAGAGCATTCCCTCTGTGAGATAACTTCCTTTGATAGCTATGTGCTAGTTTTCACTCTCAGGCAAGAAAAACCTATTTGGATTAAGAATATTCTTGGGCAACCCCCAAGATGTAATTAACCAAGCGAAACACGTCCCCTTTGGAGAATTCATGACCCCAGAATAAGCACCTATAGTTAAACCTCTGATTATGGGTAGTCTAAGTAGGCATTCTTTCACGGTTATTGGTCCAAGGTGCCTCTGCCCAATCTTATTAGGGTGGACATATTTAACCTATCCTTGTGAGGTTTACCACATGTAGACTCTCAACATTTAGCTTTTTCTTTTGTTTGTCACTTTGTCGTATGTCCCTTCTTTCTGGTTCTTCACTTCTCCTAGTCATTCATATGACTCGAAAGAGAGATTTCTTTGGAAAAGGAAAGTATACGACAATCGACAAGTTGGAGACTCCTTTAAAAATAAAAAAGAGAAAAACAAACAAAAACATTGACCATGATGACGTCTTTGTAGGAGTTCCTTTTAGCAGGTCGGTCTTCTGTAAAGATGATGGACAGCAATGGTGCATGATTATCCATTAAGACATGACAATCATGCACAATTCTCTTGAGTGGATTCTCCTCAGGCTAATATGTTAGGAGGCTTCAAATCCATCTACACCAATACATCTACAATGTGGATGGCATGCACTCGAGAAGGTTTGTTGTAATCTTCCTCTGTTGAGTCATTTTATTATCTTAGGGTGATTGCTCTAGGTGTTATCAGCTCATTCAATTTATTTTATCTCGATCAATTCCTCAATCAAGCTCTTAAGATGATGAAAAACCTCTATGTTAAGCATGTAATCATATGATAGGTGCATTACCTTTTTAGATCTCAGATAGAAGCTCCAACTTTCATCAGTGAGATTTAAAAAGAGCATTTTTAAATAGCTTCTACCACCTTAGCCATTGGGACCCTCAATAGTGTTTGTTGTGGGATCTTATGTGCTGGAGATGGGACCTTCTTTTTAGGTTGTGATCTGTCTACCTCTTCTGATATTGAGCGCATAACTCGATTGGCAAACTTTTCTTTTTGGCATGTAAGTCCTTCATTACAAAGGGTTTTGATGATGCTCCTTAAACTTTGGCACGATCATTGGTAGTAGGAGGTGATTTGATTTTTATTTGCTTATATGAAGGCTCCTCTTCAAAAGTGGTTTTTCTGTATTTTTAGCCCTCTTGTGGACCTAAAGTGAGTTGTAACTCTTCCGCTGATACACGTTTTTTGGTGATCTCTAGCAACTAAGTAAAGTTCTTTGATCATTATTGGCGCCATGCATAACAAAATATACCCTCCTTTAGCCCATGTACAAGATCAATGTTTGGGACTATAGGTTTCAAGTCTCATAATTCCAGCATCTCATTCTATAATTGAGTCAAAAAAGCACACATATCTTCCATGCTTCTTATGAAATTATAGTAGTGCATGTAAACTCTTGTGGAGTTTTTGTAAACTGACAAATTGTGTGATGAACATCCTCTTGAACTCTACAAAAGATTTTATCTCATTTACTGGCAAGCTATTGAGCCATCAGAGGGCGGACTCCTTAAGAGTTATGAAGAATAGTTGACACTTCAACTAGTCATTTATCCTCAATAGACATAATAATTCAAAATAGGCGAACATTGTCTGAAGGATCTTATTGTCCCTGTCGGCGCAGAGTATACATATATATATATATATATATATATTATTTTTAGAAAAATTGGTATTTTTAATTTTGAAAATGCGAGACCAAATTGATCTCATATAGGTAATAGTTTAAATGATCGAGCACAACACCACTAGCAATGCACATATCATGAGGGATAGACGCATCACTTAATGGTGAGGCTTGATTAAATAAAATATAGAATATAGGACATACGTCTGGTCTGCAAACCTTTTATATTAGCCGAAAAATCCCCTACCTAATATGGAAGATTAGATAAGTTTTATATTACCTGGGTTCTTAAAGCTCCCTATATGGGGCAGCCCCTATAGTCAATTACATCTTAAAAGACTGAAGTCACTTAAGAAAACTCTCGATTTAGATGAGAAAATATTATCTTTAAGAAGTTCAAAAGGATAGGACTTTTCAAAGATTGGACCAAGGAGTGTCAAATGGGAGAGGCTCAAATTTGGAACATTTATTTTGGAATCCAATGGTGGAAAGACTAAAGGCTGGCACAGATCTTGAGGAGAACCTCGGTGGCTTCCTAAGCTATCCTATATTTTGGCTTCAATTTTGGTAAGAAGATATTAAATGTTTAATCCTACCAATTGTTATTAGTTAGGCTTACATTTGTGTGAGACGATCACACAAATAGCCTAGAAGAAATGAGGATTTAGGTAGTGACGAACGACAACCTCAGAATCCTAAAACGAGTTAGGGCTTAAATTGCACAACATGATTGTACAAAGTCCTAAAGATAAAGTTAAAAATTTATGTCATAATAGGTGGACAACCTCGAAGACTTATAGCTTGTTGTTTAATTCTATAGAAAGATTTAATGATGTAGATCCTCGTGCTGTTTTAAATTCTTATGTTGTTGTAGATTGCTATTGCAGAAGGTTGCCCACAGAGTTAGCTCCAAGCTCTTCGATGAAGTAGTAGTCCAAAAGTCTAAAGGTTTAAATGTTTAAATGACAAGTTCAAATTTAATCAGGGGGGGACAGGGGGGGGACAGGTTAAAGTTGATCAGGTTAAAGTTGATCAGAGCGACACTGATTAGGATCCCACAGTTCCCTCATTCCCGTACCACTATTTTCTTTTAAATTTACTTAGCTTAAATGATTTGTTAAACCCATTTAAATCAAGGAGATCTCATTAGCAACCGTGGGTTTCCCCATCTGAGGGACTCCCATAAATTCAAAAAGACGTATTATGAAATTGTTGTTTTATTCTGGTTTTGGAAATCTTGTTTAATTTTACAAAGGTTGATTGATTTTGAAAAAGTTTTTTTTGTTTTGCAGGTGAAGTAACATCCATAACCAATCATGTACAATTTTTTAAAGTGAAAGTAAACTACAGTAAATGATAGAAATTAAATAAAACTATAAAAGCGTACCTGTCATCTTCTCGCTGCTTCCGTTAAAAGACGAAGATGCAGTTACCAAGCCCTAAGTCATAACTTGGAGAGTCCTTAAAGGTTTTAATAGATGATTTTCTAAATCAAAATATAATAAGTCCAATTATCCTTCAAAACATCTAAAAGGTCGTAAATCCATTTGGGGGACAATCCGTAACAACTTTTAAATCCTTTTAAAGTGTTTCGAGTTCATTTAAACCTATTATATTGTTCAATTTATCATCCCAAGTTTTCAATTTAGTTTTAATTGATTAATACACCTTATACTCAGTGAACTTGATATTTTAATTATCTCAAGTGTGAGGTAGTCCAAATATTCACTTGATATTTTATTTAAAAGGTAGTCCAAATATTCACTTGATATTTCATTTAAAAGTTATGTAAGTAGATTCCCATAAGGAAAGTCTAAGTCATTTAAGATTTTGTACCCACTACTAAAGTTGCGCTTTTAGTCTTTAAAGTGTTAATTGTCAGTTATATTAACTTTTCTAAACCTCACTAAATAAGTTCAAATATCAAGCCTAGCTCACTACTAAGCCCATAACAATTTTCATGGGTGAATTTGCAATTTTCAAAATATTAATTCAAGTGTAATACATTCTTATTAAACGATCATGTTATATCCAATCATGGGCTTAAAATGAATGGACTAGTATCTTCCTAACTTAAGGCCATAACTTTAGAATAATCCAATTTTAATTGACTTCCAAATCATGATAATTCATAAAATTACAATTTTACCCTTACCATGAAAAGGTGGCAAATTGGTTTCTACCTTTTAACCCATTATATTTCAATCATCAAAAAAAATTCATTATGATCAAAATTACCCATTTTCCCTTTTATTAATCCTAGATTTTGATTAAGGCACCAAAATATAAAATTACAATTATGCCCCTAGGGCTCTCCACTCCATAACTTATCAAATATAATTCAAATGAATTTAAATTCTTAGAGTACCCCACTCATGGTTCAATTAAAATATCAGAGGAGAAAATGTGATTTTTCCAAAATTTAATTTAATTTAAATAATTCTTTTAACCTAGAAGATAAGATTTTCAATATTAATTTATTTAACTAATCAAAGTAATTTTTTTGCTCATGCTAAAATTATTGGAGGTTCACCTAGGTCAGAGGACCACTTGGACAAAATTTTATAATTTTTCAAATTATATTTTAATTATTATAATTGTTTATTGATTTTAATGATTTAATTAAATAAAAAATATGTTTTAATTACAAAAATTCCTTTTTATATTTTTATTAAATCTCTCTAAGTTCAAAGAACTCACACAAAAAAACTTTTCATTTCTACAATTTTTAATTTATTTAGTACGATTTTTAATTTATTTATTATAATTATTTTAGAAGAAAATTAGAAAAAATACATTTTTAGCCTTTAGAAAATTATATTTAACTTAGAAAAATTAGGAAAAATATTTTAATGAGTCCCAAGTGATCATGAAACAATTAGGGACAATTTGTTACATTTTCATATTTTTGGAATTTTAAATTCAAAAATATGCTAAAAAATAAAATATTTATTAAAAAGTAAATTTTATTTTTCCTAAGCTACTCTGATCACAAGGAACTCAGAAAATCACTTTTCATAATTTTCCTAATTATATTTAATTTATTAAAATTATTTTAATGCCAAAATACCATTTTACTTGAAAAATCAATTTTAGTGCTCAAACTAAATGAAATAAATTTCAAATTTTTACATTAAGTTAAAATAAGTGTTATTTACAATGTAGAATGCTTTTTGATAGTTTTTGAACGTTATAAAGTTTATTTTAATTTTAATGAGCTTTTAGGTTTCAATTAATTATAGGAATTTACATAAATATTAAAACTTAATTTACATTTTTCCAAGAGTCCTTTCACCATAAGGAACCTACCAAAATAAGTTGCATAATTTTCTGATTTATAATTTAATTTATATAATTATTTTAAGCAAAATAGACATCTAAACATGGAAATTAGAGTTACATGTGTAAAGATGCTTTCTGACTTTGGAAAAATCACAAAACATACTCACTATCATGAATAACAAACTCCTAAAGTTCCAAGCCATGAAGATTATTATATACTTAATTAAAATTAAAACATTTCAGAGATTATTTAATTAATTAAAAATCAAAGACACACCAAACAATTTTCATTTTGGTTCCACATTATTCTCCTCTATTCACTAAGCAACAATGTATTTTTCTTTTATTTCTATGATTTGTCTACACCATGTTATAAATTTTCTAAGCTCTAGAATTAAAATAAATTAAAAATCCCTAATTTCCTACTTATCCCAAACATTTCTGTGCTAATCCTCGTAGCCTTTGAAGCTCTGTGTGGCGCTTGATGATTCGACTCCACCGTCCACGTAGCCATTGACTCGGCCCATGCTTTTCGTTCCATCTGTTCGTCTGACGCTCACTCCGCCATTTGATCGATACACGAGCGCATGGATGACATTCGTTCATCATCCCCGATTAACCTAACCCTCGAACCGCTCGATTTCAAACCCTTAAATCTCACTCGATATTGAACCAAATTGCTTCAAGTTTTTCCCTACACCTTCATGTATGCCCTACACCTTCATGTATGTAAGACAAATACATCTATACGGCTACATGCATATTAAATTAAAGTTTTCTTCACAAAGGGCAAAAATGAGGCAAAATTTAGGGTTTAGGCTTTATACCTAACTCTGAGAGGGGAGGCCTCAATCATATGCTTGTGGAAGCTTTAGTAGAGTCTGGGGAAGCTCCTACAAGTGTCACTTTTCTCTGGTGGATGCTTCAAGTATGATTTCGGTAAAATGGGGGAGTGGCCTTGGTCAAACAGTGGGTTAGAGGGCTCAAAAGAAAGGGGATTTAAGTGGGAAGCATCTTTTTAAGCTTTGGTGAAGCTTAAGGGCACTACAATTTGAGGTTTTGTGAAATTTGGGAAATGGCCATAATCTGCCCTGGTTTTCCAGTGAGGAAATGGGCTCAAACACTAGTGGAGGTGGCTGGAAAATGCTTGGGTTAATCTTAGGAAAGCATAAAGAGGCTCTGAAAAGATTTTGGCAGTCTCCCCATGGATTTGAGCACACTCTATCCTTCGTCATGAGAGGGTGGTGTATAAATAGTGGAGCTTAGGGTGGCTGGCTGGGCTTCAATTCAGGTGCAAAGGCTTGTTGATGTGGAGGGTTGAGTGGCGCCAAGGACCAATTGGAGTTGGACACATTGGATGGGTGCAATGAGTTTGATTTAAGGTGGGGTGGCTCTCAGTTTTGAGGCTCTCTGATGACTAGGTCTGTAGGCCAGGCTAGAGGAGGTGCTCAATTAGCTCAGGGGATCCAAGGAAAGGTTTAATGGTGATTATCTTGAATATTTGATTGCTGATGACATATATCCCTTGGTTTGGCCAATTTTGGAAAGAGATCCCTTAATTTAAGGGACCCTTGGTCATGGCTCAACTAGGTTAGGCTAGGTGGATCTAGGCTGGTTCTTAGGGTCCAAATGTTGGTTGTGGTGGCCTTGGGTTGATCAATTAGGCTTGATTTGGTCGAGTGTATGATTTATGTTTAAAGTTTGGATTTTGGGTCAACTTAAGTCTAGGTCAGGTTCGAGCTAGGATTTGGGTCAAGTAATTGATTAATTGGGCGTGGATAAGCATTGTGAGGAGTTTGGAATAGGAATTGAGTGATTTTTTAATTGATTTTGGGTTGATAGAATTTGGCTACATGATCAATTTTGGGCAATTGGGTTAAACTTGGGTTTGATTTGGTTAGGTTTAGGACATAATTCAAATGATGGCTCAAATTGGTCTAAAAGATTGTCATGAAGAGTTTTTTATATCAGTTGGGTGGAAATTTTGGAGTTATGAGGTTCAATTTGGTGGATTTGGGCCTTTGGTCAAAATTGGGGATTTTGGCTTTAGTTAGATTTGGTTGAGCTTTTAGTTCAAATTTGAGTCAATTGATTGTTCAAACTAATTTGGGAAGGAATTATGAAGAATTTGGAATTCAAATTTGGGGAAATTGATTTGATCATGGGGTTCAATTTTGGGGAATTTATCAATTGACTAAATTGGGGATTTTGGATTGGGCTTGCAATTAGGTTTGGATTTGGGTTCATTTAAGCAATTGGGGATTTTGGATTGGGCTTGCAATTAGGTTTGGATTTGGTTTCCATTGGGATTTTGAATGAATATTTTGAGTTAGGAATTGAAGTTCGGGGAGATTGAAGTCAATTTGATGGAATTTGGGAGTGATTTGGGGAATTTGGGCCCTCAAGGGCAATTTGGGGATATTAGTCAAAATTGGTCAATTTGGCACCTCAAATTGATTTTGGGGGACATTTGAAGTGATTTTGGAGATTTTGGGAATTTTTAGAATTTTTGGCACATGAAGAACATTTTGGTAATTTTGGGGGTTTTGAGGGTATTTTGGGGATTTTTAAAAATGTGAGGTATTTTGGTCAATTTGAGTGGTTGGAAAGGGTTTGAAATGATTTTTGAAGAGATTTTGAGAATTTGGTTAATTTTGGAAATTTTTGCAAAAGCTAGGGTTTAGGGGCAATTAGGTAATTTGGCGAAGTTTGGGGCGAAGAAGGGTTAAAATTGGAATTTGGCAAAATTGGGTTTGATTGAGGATGTTAATCAAGAGGTCACCCTATTTGAGCCATGAGACCAAGGGAACTCCCATTTTGGATCCTCCATGTGCTGGTCTTAGCCAAACTCTAGCCCAGGGCTAATGGTTCAGGAGACCATCCACATGAGTTTCGAATAGAGTAAGTGATCAACTAAACATGTTTGGCTAGGGTTGAGGTTGTGAGTGCATGTGTAAGTGTATGTGTGCAAGACTAACCAAGAACACACCACCCAGGGTTAACCCTAAGGCCAAACAGTCCTATTGGGACCCCTCTTGAGCTCCCTCATATTGGTACCACCTTTTAAGTGCTAGAGGTTAGAACCATCATGTGGAACTTCAAGATGACCAAAAAAAAGTTTAGAATTTCTTTTGGTGAGGGTACCATCACTAGTAGGGCTGTCAAAAAAGCTCGTTGTTCGCAAACAGTTCGTGTTCGGTTCGTCAATGAGTTCGTGTTCGATTCGTTCGATAAGTAAACGAGACAAACGCGAACAAATTTTTTTTCGTTCGGTTAGTTAAAGAATATATTAATATACTATATTAGTAATATACTAATATAGATATTATATATTTATATAATATAAGTAATATAATTAATATAATATATTATTTATATATATATATATATTAATATTAGGTATGTCAAACTGGCTCGTCGTTCGCGAACAGCTCGTGCTCGGTTCGTGTTCGGCTCGTTCGTTAAGAAACGAACACGAGCATATTTCAAACAAACTAAATTTTAAATGAACCGAACACAAACACAAGTTTTGTTCGTTTGTGTTCGGTTGGTTTACACCCCTAATCACTAGTCCTCTAGGAATAGTCAACAGAAAAGTCCTATGGCTATACCCTAGGCTCCTAAGGAAGAAAGATAGACCTCAACAAAAAGTAAGGTCAACAAATGAACCCTCAATAGAGGTGGTGTACCGGGCAAGCACACCGCATGTATTGACGTTGACCGATGAGATAGAAAAGCCAACACAACTACCTGAGCCGACAAGCTTGGAGCAGAAGAGAGAGATAATGTTGTGAAGATTTCCTCTGGGGAGTATTTAGAAACTCCTACTGAGGATTGGCGAGTGTACCTTCAAAACATCAATTTCAAATGTGAATTTGAAATTGGCAAAATGATTTGTTCTTACTAACCAAAGTAAGGGGTTGTACGAAAAACTTGCAGAGACAACCATCAAGGAAACTGACAACCACAAAGAAGATTCGGTTTGATTTCAAATTTTAACGTTTTAACTTTAATGTCAATTTTGATTTTGATTTAATGAAAATTTTTAACACCGGAAGGCAGAAATATGTGAAGAGATTGGATTGAGATGGAATGCACAGGGTCTCACATCCAACTCAAAAGATATCAAAAGTTTAGAGAACTGAGAATAGGATGCCTTAACCCATTTAAGGTGGCCTTAAGCCTATCTCAAAAGATGTCGTGTAGAGAATCAAATGTCGTATTCCATTTAAGGCAGTCTTAAGTCGATTTCAAAAGATGGGTATAGAGTGTCTTACTCCATTTAAGGAAGTATTAAGCTTATCTCATTCGTGTAGAGAATCAGATGTTGTGCACCATTTAAGGTGGTCTTAAGCTGATACACCAAAAATATATGCATTTTTAGACCCATATTTTATACTTATTTTTGGTAATATTGCACTTTATGGAAGGTATTTTTTGTGTTTTATTGCAGGTTGTTGATTTTGAGGACATGAAGCAAAAAGGAAGCAAACATGTAGAAATTTGGAGTCAAAATAGAGAATTTAAAAAATGTTCAGCAATGACGACACAGCACTGACGACACCAGACTGGGCGCCGACGGCGCCGTTTGACAGAGAAGGATTAACTAAATGGCCTTTGGGGAACCTATTGGGGAAGACAGATTGATAGAGAAAACGGATGTTTTTTGAAGAGTTTTTGAATGCACCTATTGGGGAACCGACCCTAGGCTCTATTTAGGGCCAAAATTTGATCAGAACCCCCCCTGTCGCACCATTTCACATTCTTCCACTCAATCAGTTTGCCTCTTCGTACACCAACATTCCACGCCATTCCACACCATTAGTTAGTTATTGTCTTTATATTTTTGAGTTTTTCTGGTGACTTTCAGTGTGAATTCTTCTTTAAGAAGTGTTGGAGAGGAAGATAAGTGAGAGATTTCTTCTTTCTACATTTCCTAAGAGAGGTTACAAAGGATTTTCTTTGAGAAAGAGTTTCAGATAAGTGTTGTTTGTTTATTATTATTGTATGAACTTTCCTTTATATATGAAATTTGTGTTTTGTTGTATCTTTCTCATGAAGTCTGAGTAGATTCCTTTATCTTTCTCACTACTCTGAGATATGATGAAATGAAGAGATAATTTGGATGTGCTAATGTTAAAATTTAAAATAAATTGTGATGGTTTTTCAAATCCGCTCTTAATTTACTTTTTGATCTAGCCAATTGAATTGTTAAAATATGTTATGAA
>NW_018250508.1:25292-25903 GCF_001263595.1 Phalaenopsis equestris | reverse complement strand
GAGTGGGAGCCAGTATCCTCCCAGCCTAGCCACGAATTTAGGGACTAAACCTAAGATTAGCCAATGATTTTCTATAACACTGAATCAGGGTAGAGAATTAAAATTCCTCCTATTTGGTACAATACAAATCTAAACCATTTATCTCATCTAATTTTACTAAAAACTCATTGTAGTAGGAAAGATGCTTTTTCCATATTAGAAAACTTCATCACATAAGCATAGTTTAGTAATTACTATTTTTAGAACTCTGCATTCAAGTTTTGCTAGTAGTTAATAATTTAGTTTTGTTAGTATCTTACACTTTTGAAATTAGTGACAGTAATTTCGTTTGATTAGAATCTCAACATTAAGTGCTTAACATTGTTATTCATAAATACCACATCATGTTTTTGACATAGTTGTAAAGTGGAGTCTACTTTATAAATTTTACACAACTATATTCAAGCAGGATCAAGTTTTTGGAGTCGTTGTCGGGGAAGGTAATGGTAAATTAAATAGATTTGGTAAATTATAAAATTTAGAAAGAAAAAAAATATAAACAAAATATCAAAAAAATTAAAAAAATCCAATATATATATATATATATATATATATATATATATATTAAAGAG
>NW_018250508.1:16885-25009 GCF_001263595.1 Phalaenopsis equestris | reverse complement strand
GCTTAAACCTATTATTATCCAAATGATACAAAATAATCAGTTTGGAGGAACACCTACTGAAGATCCTAACTTACACCTTGCTAGTTTTCTAGAAATTTGTGCTACATTTAAATATGATGGAGCGTCTAATGATGTTGTTAGGCTTAGACTTTCTCCTTTATCATTAAGGGATAAAGCCAATGCTTGGTTAAATTCATTAGCATCTTGACCTATTAGAACTTGGGGAGAACTATTACAAAAATTCTTGGCTAAATATTTTTTACCCTTGAAAACTGCTAAGCTTAGAAACGATATTACATCTTGTTGTCAGTTTGAAGGGGAATCGATATATGAAGCCTGGGAAAGATTTAAGGATCTCCTTAGAAAATGTTCACACCATGATTTACGAGATTGGTTAATAATTAAAATAATTTGCAATGGATTAGTATGATCACTTAGATCTATTATAGATGTTGTTGCAGGTGGATCTTTAATGTCAAAACTGTTTGATGAAGCATAGTCTTTAATAGAAGAAATGGCTACTAACAATTTTTAATGGCCCTCTGAATGAGTAAATCCTAAGAGAGTAGCTAGTATTCATGAATTTAATGCAATGTCTATTTTAGCATCTCAAATTGCTGCTATACAAAAAAAGATTGATCAAATTGGAGTGAACTATTCTCAAATACCACTAGTATTAGAGGAAAATTCACTAGGACAGATAATTGATACTCAATCATCTTATGAAACTTTAAATGCTATTAATAATCAAAATAATAATCTCTACTCTAACTATTTCAACCATGGATGGAAAAATCACCCTAATGTTAGTTGGAATAATTATAACAATTCAATGAACCCCTCAGGAAATTTAAATATTCAAGAAAATTCTAATTATAGACCTTAGTGTCCCCCTGGATTTAACTCTAACCCTAACCCACAAGTTAAGGAAAAGAAGTTGACGATGGAAGAAGTAATGCTAAATATGGGAAATCAAATACAAAATCAAGGGGCTGCTATTATAAATATTAAAAATCAATTAGGACATATTGTTACTACACTTAGTAATAGACCTTCAGGAAATCTTTTGAGTACTGTGGAAGTTAATCCCAAAGATCAAAATAAAGAGCAAATTAAAGCAATATAGTTACGAAGTGGAAAAGGAATTGAAATAAGAATCCAAAGAGAAACTGAAGTTGATGAGGAGAAGGAAGAGATGGAAAGTCACCATATTGAAAATGAACAAACACAAGTTCCTTTAGAAAAATCATTACCTCCATTTTCTCAATGACTAAAGCAGAAGAACAAAGATAAACAATTTACAAAATTTTTGGGAATCCTTAAAAAGTTAATGATAAACATTCATTTCATTGAGGTTTTATAATAAATGCCAAGTTATGTGAAATTTATGAAAGATATATTAATCAAGAAAAGGAAGTTTGCAGATCATGAGACTGTTGCACTTAGTGAAGAGTGTAGCACTATTATCCAGAAAAAGCTTCCAGGAAAGTTAAGAGATCTTGATAGTTTTAGTATACCTTGTGCAATTGGTGAAAATTTTAATGAAAAATCCTTATGTGATTTAGGAGCGGGTATCAATCTTATGCCTCTATCAATTTTTAAACGTTTAGATTTAGGAGAGATTTCCCCTACTACTGTCATTCTTCAGTTACCTGATCGATCAATAACTTATCCTAAATGAGTTATAGAAGATGTGTTAGTAAAAGAGGATAAATTTATTTTCCCTGTAAACTTTATAGTATCAGATATGGAGGAAGATAAAGAGATTCCTATTATTTTGGGGAGACCATTTCATGCAATAGAGAGAGCTATGATAGATGCGCAAAAAGTAGAATTAATAATGAGAGTTAATAATCAAGAAGTAATATTTAATATTGCAAAAGCTATGAAATATCCTACAATAGAAAAAGACAATGAATGTTTTAGGATGGAAGTCCCTGATTATCTAAGTAATGAGCGATTTAAGAAAGAGTTTGAAGAAAAATTAAAGCAAGAAGAATTTATTAAGAATGAGGATGAAATAAAAGAAGAAAATTTAGATTATATTCAGGAAAATTTTGAAACTTTAGATTTTTTAGAAAATGATAAGAAAAATATTATTCCTTCAAATATTAAACCACCTGAACTTGAATTGAAAGTATTACCTGCTTATTTAAAATGTGTTTTTAGGAGATTCATCTACATTGTCTATTATTGTATCTTCTGAGTTAACTGAAATTCAAGAATAAAAAATTAATAAAAATGTTAAAAAAAATATAAAAAGGCTTTTGGATGGACTTTAGCATATATTAAAGGAATTAATCCTTCAATTTGTATGCACATAATTCTATTAGATGAACAATACTAACCTAAAGCTGATCCTCAGAGGAGATTAAACTTAACAATGGAAGAAGTTGTTAAAAAAGAAATTTTAAAATGGTTAGATGTTGGACTTATATATCATAATTCATACAGTGCTTAGCTAAGCCCTATTCACTGTGTTCCAAAGAAAGAAGGAGCGATTGTTGACGTAAATGAGAAAAATGAATTAACCCTTTAGGTAGGTCCAGTGAAGCCAATTTTTGATTAGGCATATCCTCAAGCTTCTCCTCACCTTCTTTTTTTTTTTTAAACCTGGCCACCAAGAAAGATCACTTTCCTTTACTTATTTTAGAAGAAATGAATGCCTCTAAATTACACATTAGGAAGTTGAAATTACACATTGGAAGTTGAAATTTTTGATGTGTGGGGATTAGATTTTATGGGACTATTTATGACTTCATTTGAAAACTTATATATATTACTTGTTGTTGATTATATGTCCAAATAGATTGAAGTTGTTTTTGTACCTACATGTGATGCTCGGAGTTTTTCTAAATTCTTAAATAAAAATATTTTTACAAGATATGGAATTCATTTTAGGAACTCATTTTATAGATGGAGAAACTCATTTTAGGAATAAAAGAATCAAAAAATTAATTAGAAAATATGATATTATGCATAGATCATCTACTTCTTATCATCCTCAGACTAGCGGTCTAGTAGAAATATCAAATTGTGAAATAACAAAATTTTAGAAAAAGCTGTAAATCTCTAAGTTGTGAAATAACAAAATTTTAGAAAAAGCTGTAAATCTCTATAAATTGGATTGGTCTGCTAGATTAGATACTGCATTATGGGCATACAGAACTGCTTAAAAAACTCCTATAGGGATGTCTCCTTACAGACTTATTTTTGGAAAAACATGGCACTTGCTAGTAGAATTGAAGCATAAAGCATTTTGGCCTATTAAAGAATTTAATTTTTATCTAAAAGATGTTGTGCTGGTGAGAAAAGGTTTTTGCAATTTAATGAACTTGAGGAGATTAGAAATGAAGCATATGATAATGCAAAAATCTATAAAGAGAAAATAAAAATATGGCATGATCAAAAGATTGTTAAGAAGAAGTTTGAAACTGGACAAGAAGTTCTATTATATAATACAAGATTCAGATTATTTCCAGGAAAACCGAAATCCAGATGGATAGGTCCATTTAAAGTAATTAAGCTTTATCATTATGGAATTATTATTATTAAGGATCCTAAATCTGGAAAAATATTTAAAATTAATGGGCATCGATTAAAACATTATTATGAATGACACATACCACAATTTAAAGAAGTTTTATTGTTATTGGGCTGAGGACGTTAAACCAAGCGCTTTGTGATAGGCAAATCATATATAAATTTACTATCTATATATTATTGTTTTGTCTAATAAGTGTATTTATATTTTAGGAAATAATAGTATTTTTAAGTCCTACATAATTATATATATCATAAATTAAGACAAATATTGATATTGGAGGAATATTTGGAATTAAATTGAACAAAAAAGTTATAGACACGAATTTGGCCTCTGACGTCGACGGTGCCCGCCTATTAGACCATGGTGTCGATAGCGCCATCGGGCCGACGGCCTCCCGAGCAGTTTTCCACATGCAGAACGGTTTCAGCGGACTTTGGCGGGATTTTTCTCTTCAATAACCGCCAAGAGGTGTTTTTAAAATCCTAAAAACTTCCTTGAATGTCCAGAAACTTCCTAATTTCAAATTCTATGGCTTCTAATTCCATAAATACTTTAAGGTATGGAGTTTTTAATAGAAGAAAGTTTATCAGTTTTGACTCCCAGAGATTATACGATAAAGTCATCATGAAGAAGAGACTTATCAAGGAGAGTGGCTTTGCCAACCATGGATTGAGTCATCCAAGTTCTCAAATTGAGAAAATCATTGTGTAGAGGCGTTGAGAAATTCTGTGCCACACTACTACTACAGTTGCAGTACCCGTAGTCAATACCCGTAGTTCATTAGTTTTATGCTAACTTACATGGAATTACCCAAGGAGTCATCTTCATTCGATGTAAGGCTCTACCATTTACTCTGGTTTAGATTAATGATTTGTATATGATAGAAAACATTCCAAGCTATCATTATACAAGTTTTATCCAAACAAGAGATATGATACAAGAAGTATATAATTTTCTGACGGATGAAAATGATAATTGGGAAATCAGAGATGAGCGATACGTTAGTTTCTCTGCTTCGCTGCTTAATCTAATTTCAAAACAATGGAATTTCTTTATATTTGCAAAATTACTCCCTTCCATGAAGATTAGTAGAGTTACAAAAGAAAGTGCATTTTAAACTATTGCATTCAAATGGAAAACCCATTGATGTGGAGCCAATTATTTTCAAATTTTTTATGCGTATTATTATGAATGGACCAATCAATGGACTTGGGCATCTTTCTACAAATTTCCTACTTTGCAGTCAATCTCATGTTTCATTTGAAAGTTGGGAAAAAGTTTTATTACCTTGGGAGCCCATGATTCCTATTGATGGGATTCCTATTGATGGCTCCTATTGATGGCAATTATATAAGGAATGGAAATGAAGCATTAGATGTTATTTTGGATCATTCATCACATGCTTCAACACCATTGATTCCACCAGCAATTGGAAGTTCAAAATCTTTCGAGAAGAGAATGAAGAAAATAGAAAGAGAACTTCAGAGTGTTACCAATGCAATAGAAAATCTTAACTATCATTTTTATCACCTAGATTGGAGAATGAAGGAGAACTTTGATCATACTGGAACAGTTGAAGTAGGATTGGAACAGATGTTCAAGAAAAATGGATGGATAGATGAAAATTTGACTGATCAGTTTTCGTACCGACCCTTCTACAATTTGTATGTCCATTACTAGTCTATGGGATTAATTAGAGGAGAAGAAAGCACTGAGGAAGTGGCAGAATTAATGAAAAAGTTGGACTTTTTACTGGTTCAAAATACTTATGTTTTTAATGTAATTGTGTGGATTTGATTTGCTTTACTTTGCTTTAGAACTCTATTTGTGTGTATAGTTTTGTGTCAGCATTCTAGTATTCTGGCTTGATTTTGATGTTGAATTATAATTTAGTTTGCTTTAAGGATGTGGATGTGTGATTAGAAAAATGTATTTGTAAAAAGTGTATTTTCATATATAAAAGTTAGTTTGGTGTTGTTTGTGAAATTGCTTGCTTGTGAATTATTTTTAGATGAAAATTAATGTTCAAAAAGACTAAATAAACTTTAGAGTAAATTGAGAGAAAATTGAAATTTTAAAAAATCAAAATATGAATTTTTTGGCCACTAGCGCCGACGACGCCGGCATGGGTGCCGACAGCGTCCTCAACCCGAACCGACCCAAACACCCTTAAAATTCATGATTTGCATAGTAAAATGCCATTTTTAACCTTTAAGTCACCTTCAACCTCTGGATTTTGCACCTAAGGCTTACTATTTCTCATACTTGAGGCGATTTTAAGGCAAACAAAGTTTGGATTTCATCTTCTCTAGGTAAGAGCTACACTTTGAACTGAAAATTTTTTATTTTCACCAAGGATTTGTTCTACATTGTGGAGATCCAAAATCTTGAGATTTTTTTGGAAGATTTTGAGAAAATCCTTTGGTAAAGAACTTCTACATATTAGATTTAAGTTTAAAACATTCTACATTGTGATTTTTGGGAATTTATTTTGATTTTTTCAAATTTTCTTAGATTTATCATGGCACCTAGAATGAGCAAAGGAAAGGGAAAAGTAGATTTTGATGATCAAAGGTTTGTCAACTATAAGGCTAACATTTGCTTCAATAGTCTACTTACAACTAAAAAAGTAATTCCGGATCGATGATTTAAAAATCTGGGAGGAGAATGATTTAAAGATCTCGGTGGAGAATTTGAAAGATTAATCAATGCTCGATAGTGGGAGAATTTTTGCTACTTTACTACCGAGGTGATTATTGGTGTAGTGATGGAGTTCTATGCCAATTTCAAGGAGACTTCTGAAGATTATGTGTTTGTTCGAGGGAAAATGGTGGAGTTTACTCCAAGGAAGATTAATAAATTTTATCAATTAGAAGATGTGTATAGTTGTCGGTACAAATCATTTTCTGCAAAAAATCAAGCCTTGGATGAGGTTATTTCTTTTCTTACTGATGAAAGAGGAACTTGGAGGTGAAGAATGGAGTTAAGGTAAACTTTCCTCTTTCTATGTTAAATGTAGTATCAAAGGCCTAGTACTACTTTATTCCTGGAAGAATGATACCAACAAACCATCGTAGTGAGGTAACAAAGGACAGAGCCATCTTGAGCTTCTATATCATGCAGGTGATGAGGTGATGAGGATAAATGTAGGCTCTATTATTTATAAGAACACTTGATCTATAGCTTTGGGAGAGATCACTGGTGGTTTAGCTCACCATGCACTGATCTTCACACTATGTGAACAAGCAGGAGTTGATTATAGAGCAAATGAGGAGAGGATTGAACCTCTAAGACCTATTGGGCCTGTCAATATAAAGACTTATGAATATCATGTGGGATGGAGATTTGGAAATAGGACCAGGGATATTCCTTCTACCAGGGATATTCCTTCTACTTTATTCCTTCTACTTTAAGTACTTCTAGCACCCCTACTATTCAAGAACTTATGGAGCAGATGATGATCTAACAGGGAGATATCTTGGGACTGGATAATAGAATGGAACATATGGAGGCCAGACATGCTCACAATGATGATTTAATACGACAACAATTCAAATATGATGTTGCTTATGATGATGCAATGGTCAAATATATGAAGGGTGATCACTGAGTTCAGTTTATTACTCACCCTGTTTTTACTTCATATCAACAACAGAATTTGGATGAGGAAGAAGAAGAAGAAGAAGAAGACGATGATTGGTGATATGTCTGTTAGATTTTTGTTTATATTTTAAGTTGTACTATATAGTTGAGGCTGTTGGTTTGTGGATTGTGATAAATTATTTTAATTATATGTTCTATTGTATACTATAGATTTATGAAACTGCTAGAAGTTATTAGCTTTTAGTACTTTATTGGATGTATTTGTAGTTAACTCTTTCTCAACAAATTTTTATATATATTATGTGTTATTTAATGTTTTAAGTCTTATAGATTTTCATATTAGCACCTGCAATATTTTAGAGTTAAGTTTCAAATCATAACCTTCAACAGGTATGTCTTTTCTTTATGTATTAAATGTTTTCTTTCACCCTTTATTTTTTTAGTTTATCATATAAAATCTCTTAAAAATTTAAGTTTGGGGGGAAGAAAATAAAATTTTCTCTTTAAAAGAAAAGAAACTTAGTTGTATTTGTCCTCAATTAGTTATATTTTCAAAACATTTTAAAAATTTAACATGACCTTTGGTATTAGAGGGCAACTTTAGATAACTATATTTATGTTTCTAAATATATAGTAAACTTAAGTAAAAATTTTTAAATAATAAAGGTTAATTTTAGAGATTAAGATATTTGGTATGATAGAATAAAACTAGGTTTTTCTATTTTAAGTAAAGGAATTTGTATTTTTTAAGTATTAAAAATCTTAGAGATTCATGTAAGAAGAAAATATTAAAATAATATGAAAGATTTTTAAAGCTAATATAAATTTATAAGTGAAGGAATGCGAAAAGTTTTTAACTTTAAGAAGGGGATAGTGAAGTTCAAAATCATTAAAGGCTATCCAGATATATTAATCCTCACATAAAAAAAAGAGAGAAAAGAAAAGCAAAAGGATTGAAAATGATCTTGAAAAAA
>NW_018250508.1:15336-16353 GCF_001263595.1 Phalaenopsis equestris | reverse complement strand
ATTTTTTGTGTTTTATTGCAGGTTGTTGATTTTTAGGACTTGAAGCAAAAAGAAAGTAAAAAGGATGAAATTTGGAGTCAAAATAGAGAATTTAAAAAATTTTCAGTGCCAGACTGGGCGCCGACTGTGTCGTTTGATAGAGAAGACGGATTAATTAAATGGCCTCTGGCGCCGACGGTGCCAGTTATGGTGCAGGCCCTATTTATAGAAGATTCGATGAATTTGGGCACTTTTTGAAGAGTTTTTTGACGCACCTATTGGGAATAGACCCTAAGCTTTATTTAGGGCTAAAATTTAATCAGAATCCCCCTCGCACCATTTCACATTCTTCCACTTAATCAGTTTTCCTCTTAACACGCCTACATTCCACGCCATTCCAAAATATTAGTTAGTTATTGTCTTTACAGTTTTGAGTTTTTGTGGTGATTTTAAGTGTGAATTCTTCTCCAAGAAATGTTGAAGAGGAAGAGAAGTGAGAGATTTCTTCTTCCTAGATTCCCTAAGAGAGGCTACAAAGGATTAGCTTTGAGAATGAGTTTCAAATAAGTGTTGTTTGTTTATTATTGTTGTATGAACTTTCTTTTATATATAGAATTTGTATTTTATTGTATCTTTCTCATGAAGTCTGAGTAGATTCCTTTATCTTTCTTCATACTCTGAGATATGGTGAAATGAAGAGATAATTTTGATTTGCCAATGTTAAAATTTAAAATAAATTGTGATGGTTTTTCAACTCCGCTCTTAATTTACTTTTCGATCTGGCCAAGTGAAAATTTAAAATATGTTGTGATGTTAAAATATGTTGTGACATATACAATCCGGGAAATTGGGCATAAGTTATACAATAGCGTGAGAATCACATTTAAGTCCTTAAAAGAGTGTTTTGTTCATGGAATTAAGTGCAAATAAATAGGAAAATATAGTTTGTTGGGTGTAGAAAAGGAGATATTTTAGGGTGACAGACTAAAATCCCCAATTTGGTCTTAGTGTTTAAAAACAAAAGCGAGAGTTAGCCTT